>NW_020525502.1:300000-455698 GCF_003368295.1 Carassius auratus | reverse complement strand
TAAAGGGACCGCATTCCATACCTATCTGATATTACAACAAAAGATGTTAAATAAATTATACGTACATGTTAAGTAAAACCCACAGTATCTGAAAAATGAGTTTAATTTGCATCTCTATTTTATTTGTCTTATTGTGCTTCATATATATATATATATATATATATATATATTTGTATAAGTTCCTCCTTTTTCACTTAAATGGATAGTTCACCCTAAAACGAAAATTGTCATAATTTATTCAAGGTTTTCTAAATTCGGTCCTTGATTCAAATCCATCATAAGCTTAATTGATTTGGTCTAAACATAGAAAAATTAATGATTATTATAATTTGAAAACTATATATAAAATAGCTACTAAAATAAATTTGGGTAACTACAGTTTGGCTGACTAAAAGTAATGACTAAAAGTTGAAAAAAATGCAATGACTTTTCATCGACTAAAACTAGACTAAAACTATGAATGACTAAAATGTGACAAGACTATTAAGCATTTTTGTCTCAAGACTAAGACTAAGACTAAATCAAAAATGCCTGCCAAAATTAACAATGTTAGGTAGGTTATTCCAGAGTTTAGGCGCCAAATAGGAAAAGGATCTGCCGCCCGCAGTTTGATTTTGATATTGTAGGTATTATCAAATTGCCTGAGTTTTGAGAACGTAGCGGACGTAGAGGAGTATAATGTAAAAGGAACTCATTCAAATACTGAGGTGCTAAACCATTCAGGGCTTTATAAGTAATAAGCAATATCTTAAAATCTATACGATGTTTGATAGGGAGCCAGTGCAGTGTGGACAGGACCGGGCTAATATGGTCATACTTCCTGGTTCTAGTAAGAACTCTTGCTGCTGCATTTTGGACTAGCTGTAGTTTGTTTACCAAGCGTGCAGAACAACCACCCAATAAAGCATTACAATAGTCTAACCTTGAAGTCATAAATGCATGGATTAACATTTCTGCATTTGAAAATACATTTAGTCATAAAGTCGTAGTTTTTGCTATTTTTGGACCAAAATGTATTTTGGATGCTTCAAAATATTCTAACTGACCCTCTGATGTCACATGGACTACTTTGATGATGTTTATCTTACCTTTCTGGACATGGACAGTATACCGTACACACAGCTTCAATGGAGGGACTGAGAGCTCTCGGACTAAATCTAAAATATCTTAAACTGTGTTCCGAAGATAAATGCAGGTCTTGGAATGACATGAGGGTTATTAATGATATAATTTTAATTTTTGGGTGAACAAACCCTTTAACGATGCTGACGATCGGACTGTAGCAAAAAAAAAAAAAAAAAAAAAAGACAGAAAGCCATTGTTTTACGTAGGAGTCTTAGCTTAAGAGTGATTCGGGACCGATCTGAGAGCAACTCTGAGTAAGGAAAAGACAAAAACTTTCATCTTAGTGAGGAGACGGGGTTGACCCCGTTGCTATTTATGACACAATCTTTTGAAGACTGTGATTGGTTGGTTGTCCAAGATGGAAAAAAAAGAGTGATTTTAAGTATAGGGTCTATTCTAATTCTCACTTTGAATTTACATGCGTAAATATTTGACCGTTCTCTCTCTCTCTCTCTCTCTCTCTCTCTCACACACACACACACAAACACACACACATTATAAGTGTGTATATAAATCCTTTTTTTTTATTTACCATGCTTTTAATTTCCTAGAAGGTATTTGATTGGCTTAGAATGATAAAAATTCCTCGATTCTTTCCAATTACAGTGATTGCTGTCCTATTTAAGTGGCGGTTTGAATGTTGGTTTTAATGTATCAAACATGGAATCAAAACCAAGAAGCGTGAGAAAGCCAAACTGGAGAGGAGGAACAGTGTTTACAGTTAGCCCAGTTAGTGGATGAACACAAGGCCATTCTTAAAGGAAAATTTGGGCCGGGTGTCACAGCAAGGGACAAGAAGCAGACATGGGAGCGTATAGCACAAACTATTAACGGTTCATTCCCCCTGCTTGTGCGCACCTATAATCCTGCTATATTCATAAATGCAGTTTTTTGAGCCTGCAAGGTGGGAATGTCCAGTGGAAACGAAATGAACTGCGACACAATAAGATTACCTGAAAGTGCTGTAATTGTGTGTGATCACTCTGCTTACAGAAGGTTGTGACAGACCCAAATCATCACTATTGCATTGTTGCATTTTCCCAGTTGCCAAATATCATAATGTATTGATTAATTTATAGATTAAATTATAAATTATTATATAATCTATACCGTCTTATTAACTCACTGTCATCCATTGTCTGCAACACATTTCTTCTGCCTCTTCGTCTTTCTGCCATTTTCTCCTCTGATAAAGAAACTCTTAAGCCTCTTAAAAGTCCTCGTCTGTGCTCCTAACATGTTTGACCTTAAGTCCTCTTTTAAGGGTTAAGATGCTTTCTGAATTGCTTTTTTCTTTACTAGGATTTTTTCTTTAATTTTAAGAGTAAACGCCCACATTTACTCAGAATTTTCTTAGAATTTTGTCACTAGGAGCTACTTTTTGCATTAAGATTCTTTATGAATACGGGCCCAGGTATCTTGCTAATGACCTTTTGTTTTTATGCTCTTCCTGAAGCTTCCTAAAGCTCAAAACACAGAGGTGCCTTTGTTTCTATGAACTACAACATGCCAGTAAAGATGAATTGAGAGAGGAAGTTCTGAGAGAGTTAAAGAACATTGTTGGACCAAAAGTGGATTGGTCAAAGGTCACTAGTTGTGTACAGAAGGAGGCTGAAACTGTGAGTGAATACCCTGCGACTGAAGGGAGCCGTGGGTCTGCTTCACCGGTAGGGGAGCCGTCTGATCCTGAACAAGCAGAAAAAATGCGACTGATGGAGGGACTCTCGCTGCGTCCAAAGGGAGCTGTGGCTCTGCTGCACTGGAAGGGAGAGTCCCCTTTGCGACTGTATACGAGGCGTAATTTGATGCATCGGATGGAGGGCTGTCACAACGACCGAAGGGGGCCTGTGGCTCTGCTGGACTGGGAGGGAGAACCCCGTCCGCCATGGAGCGCGCAACACAATTACAGACGAAAGGCTCACACTGCGACTGAAGGGAGCCACTGCCCAGCTGCACCGGAAGGGAGAGCCCTGTCCGATGCCGAATAGGCAAGGAGATTGTGACGATGGCTGGAGGGCCCTTACTTTGACTGAAGAAACGATAACTGAGAGGCTTCGATTAATCAAGTAAACAACATGATTTAAAACGCAGATTTTTTTTTTAAATCTCTGATGAACAACAACAGAGGGCCTTCTATCTTTTTTGTTTTTTTAAATGTGACAACTTATTTTTGTTGGCGGAAGGAGGCAAGCGCTGTAACGAAATCGCATACTGCAAGGAGTCAGCAGTGTTTTGATTTGAGGCCGTAAAGAGAACGTTGTGGCATGAGCCATTGCAAGATAGAGCTGGCATACCACAACTAGGGCCCTATGATTTCCGCGATGCAGAAAACGCGGAGGGAATCGCGGAATCCAGTCATAAAAACGGAAATTTACAGTTTAACGTGGAATGGTACAGAATTTGACAATTTTTGAATGAATTAATCAAAATAGGTCATTGCACTTACATCAAATCACGATATGGACTAATATCTGTAAATATTAAGCTGGAACAGTCTATTTAAATGTAAATCCTTTTGATGAATGGAGCAGAAGCAAAATTTCCTTTATCACACACACTGAAGCGCGCGTGACGCTCGCGGTAATTTCAGCGTCTGCTGTCTCACTAAATAAGGACTTGAACACATGAACAACATCTCCAGAATTGCTCTGACGGTCACTTCATGAGCATTTGACCATTTGATTTAAGTAAAACTAGCGTCACATCACATACACAGAACTGTAAAGGTACGTCAACCCATCAAAATAAAAGTCCGGTGTCCTGACATTTTATCCTACCCGTCAGATTTACTGCGCATGCGCGTAAATATAATTAAGCAAAAACACATTTTATCCGCTTACTCGATTAATCGATGGAATTTTTGGTGGAATACTTGATTACTAAAATATTCGATAGCTACAGCCTTAACTTTAGTTGCTGCCCCGATGCGAAATGAGGGACTGGAAAATGTTCTGTGGGTATGCCTGATTGAGCAAGGATCAGTTAAGGTTTTTATTAAGTCGTTGATGAAGAGAGGGTCCAGCATGAATTTAGATTGAGCGTTCCGGAGTTGGACATAAAAGCGAGCCTGATGAGGTTGAATTTGAGAATGGAGTATTATTTTTTTTAACATGTAGTGGCTTTTCCTTTCTTGGTCCACCTTTATTTAATGAAGTAAGCGATAGTTTTGCTATCAAGTATAGACGAATCAGATTGTGTTTTTTTTTTTTTTTTTTTGAGGCTCCTGCGGGAGCGAGAACTGCTGCAGCAGTAGGGAAGGATGGAAAGGGCTCCTGCGGAAGCAGATACTGCTGCGGCAGTGGAGAAATATAGATAGAGGCTCCTGCGGGAGTGGATGCTGCTGCGGCAGTGAGAATAAAACTGAAAAGGCTCCTGCGTGAGCAAACAGTGCTGTGGCGGTGGAGATATACAGAGAAGGCTCCTGCGGAAGCAGACATTACTGCAGCAGTGGGGAGATATGGAAAAAAGGCTCCTGCAGGGGCGGGCACTGCTGGGATGGCTGAAGTGAGGATTGACCGTTAAAGATAGATAGGGGGATGTTAGGAGTGTTAGCTATAGTAGATAAGGAGATTTTGGTAGATTTCTTTTTAATTTCTTTTTTATATATACATAAAATCGGTCTGACCACTTATAGGTCTTGGTACCCTCTGCCTTCTGACTAATCTGGAGCTGGAGGCCACTGAACAGAAAAATGGTTTGTAGCATGAGGGAGCGTAAGAGTTGAGGGCACGTTTACGAATGGAGGCGGTCTCGCATTAGCTTCAGCTTCTGTAGCTGTGGGTCGTGGGAAGGGGCTGGGGTGTGTGATGTCTTGAAGAACCTGTGTAGCCTGCACTGCTAGCAGAGGCAGCCTAATGCTAATGTCTGCTAAGTGAGCTAGAGGACGCTGAAAAGAAAAGGGGGTTAGGAGTAACAGGATGGAAATACTGGGATGTGCAAGTAAAAGTAGCTTCGTGCTTGCTTCGGCTGCTGTAGTTGTTGGCTGATTTGACAATTGCTCAAACCTTGTCTGAATTAATACGTTCCTGTTGGGAAAGCATATTTTCCTCTTGTTTTGGCCTTCAGGCCTTTTTAAACAGCCTCCAGTGCAGATAAATTTGGGATCCTGTTTTCCCGTTGTAGTATGGACTGTGGAAACAAAGGCTGTTGAAACGATGTAGCATGATTAGTTTTGTAAAACATTGTACCAATAGACATGTCTATAGCAGTAATGTAATTGCTATTCAAATTCAAGCGGTTTCTAAAGATATTTACTTTGCATGGTTTTCATATTACAGTCCTTAACTTCAGCGTCTTCATAAATTGCATTCTATATATAAAGTCTATTTAAATTGTTCAGATGAGCAAATCACGAGGTTTTCTTGCATAATTAGCATTTAAAATTGTTTGGTCAGACAGTTCATATATTGGTCTATATATTCACGTTCATAAATCGGGGATTAAACGTGGAATTATGTTTTGTATGCTTAATATGTAAACAAGCATATGTGCACAGTACCTATAACTGCGCTTTACATTTTGCAAGATTGACATGCTAAATGGCTAACTGACCTGGTTTACTCTCATCAATTTTGTTTACGAACGAGATAAGATATGTACCAGTTCATGGCATTTACAAATGACATGTATCCGTTTAATCAACTCGACATGTGTACCGGTTCAGTCCTTTCGTTCACGAATGAGAGCTCTCGATCTCTTCCAGACTCATATGAAACTCACTCACAGTGTGGATGACAACTCTGGAAAACTCTTCATAAATGAGAGTAAACCGAGAACGATTCGTTCGCCAAATTCGTTCAAAAAGAACAATTCTTTCACAAACGAAATATCACTACAACGCACGGTCTTCGCCGTTAGTGGAGGCAGCATCGTACTGCGCCACAGACGAAAAAGTGAGACAGGCTTGCTGCGGTGAGAACAGGGGCACGGTCCGGGCTGGTTGAAAGCCTGCTGCTGGTGCGATCCAGCATTATAAGAGAGCCCGGTCTTGACATGACAATCGTGATGTCGAGTGAGGCGAGCTTGGGGATTTCCATGATTTTTTTGGCCACAACGTGTGGCTTGGCGAGAAGAGCAGCTGACGCGATGACGCTTGTTGGTGTTCAGCGGCCATGTTTGGTGGGGTAGGAGTGATCATGGGTCCAGCAAAAAGCCTTCTACACACTGCATGATTTTAACAACTCTATAAGATTGCTGCAGCTTTCTATAGAAAAATAAAGGTAATTAGCATGTGCTAGTGGTAAACAAAAAGAGCATAATGAATCAAACTTTGACAGTCGTAGTTTTTGTGTGCTGAAAAAAAGTGGAAGTGAGGAAGGAATAAAAACATTGAGGTAAGCAGTTTTGTGTTTTAGTGCCATGTCGCATTGATTTCATGCCGCATTTTTACCGGTTTGTCAGTAAATGTGGGTCCGAACTGCAAACACATCGTGCAATGATCATGCTGAATTTCTGACAGTGCCAGAAAGTGAGGAGCCATGATCATGGAAATCGCCACAATTGTTTCACGATGCCAGTCTTTTGTCTGGGACAGCCCAAAATTGTGCAGTCTATCTCGGCTTAAGAGATGATAGACATTAGTTCAGGAAGGGCATCTTGAATTTTTGGGAGCATCTTGCAAGTTACACAAATGCCATCACCACTTGTTAACCTTTTTTTCCCCTAAAAGATGATTTTAGAAAAACCTCAAGACTTTTGGCTAAAATGCGAGCAAAACAATGCAAATTGTTTGAGACAGAGAAGGGTTTTCTAAACATAAAATAATATAAAGTATTTCATAATGTGACAAAACAGAAAAAATATGTATAGTATGTTTTTTTTTATACTACAGTGTTTATGGACATGTCACAAGCTATATTTTCATTTTGATTATTCTTCTACATTATAATCATAGATCTTTTTCTAATTTTATTTAAAGCATACATAATGATTTGATGTTGAATACAACTTCCACCTACTAAGTAGACAGAGTGAAAAGAGTGTGTATAAAGTAATAAAGATTTCCGGATTAAGTTTACATTATACAGATTCCTTTGTAACTTTAATGAAAAACTATTTTTTTCTGTGATTCTCCTATTGCAAATTTTTTAGGCCTGCATAAAATATATAAAACTAAACATTTTCATGCAGGGTGTGACACTTTCAACATTTAACAAGTGTTCACAAACTTGTAACAACTTCTGAGCTGAGCAGTGTTTCCTGACAATCAACCAATCAATTTAATTTAGACATCTAATGAGAGTTTAGATGACTGACTGTCATTCATCTCATTCTCACGTCTCTTCCTAGCAGAAGTGACAAATTTCAGAGCTGCCGTTCAACACATCTTTTCAGAGGAAGACTAGGACAGGTGTACAAACATTGAGATGAGTGTTTCATCTTTCTCTAGTTGTTTTCATTTATGAGTGTTGTCTTATTTTGGGTCATTGGTCACTTTGTGCAACACCCGGTTTAAATAGTTATCCAGAGGATAAACTTACATGGATTTTAGAAAGTGTGCAACTTGCACACTTACCACCATGTGGATTTCAGAAAGTACACAGAGCTTAGCGTCTGTGTTTAAAACTTCTCAAGCATTGCAGAGGTGCATAATAGAACGGGAGAGGCAAGCTCATGTATTTGAGCTTGCCTCTCCCGTTCTATTATGCACCTCTGCAAAAGGGAGCACCCTCTATGGCAAAGGGAGCACTGTCTGAGACAGCATTACACAAGAAGATTTTTGCAAATGCCACCTATATTTCCTGCTGTTATGAAGAGAGAGTCAAAGACGTTCGGATCCAATTGCAGCATTTATTAAACAGAATGGTCAGACAGGCAGAGATCAGGAATGACGTCTCAGGGACAACCAGAATCGTAACCAGAAACAAGCTGAGACCGGGGCAGGCAGCAGAGAAATCAGAGTCGAAAACACAGTCCAAAAGGAAAAACACAGGGGAAAACCGCTCAGAAATGTCAGACAGGCTAAACAAGACTTCGTAGTGAGTGAAAGTGATTGTGGTGCTTATATCAGGTGTGGCAAGGAAATTGGCTGATGAATGAGGTGCAGGTGTGGCAAGGTGATTGTGATGCAGTGATTCATGGGAGATGTAGTTCGGGTGTGGTGCAACAGTATGAGAGGTGCTAGTGTCCAAGTGATGATATGGTGACATCTGGTGGTTGATGGATGGAATGGTCCTGAGTGGAGTGTCCTCTACTGAAGTTCATGGGCACTCCATCTAATGATCGTGACACCTGCTCAATGCATCAGCAAGAAGGGATATCCAGGCGACCAGGATGCCCTTCAGGGCCACCTATTCGGACATCCAGTTTTTTTTACAATATAAAGGGGAATTATGCTTGAAAGTGTGTTAGAGACACATTGGTTGAGTGGAGCCCAAGGTACCACAGTCTAACCAACTCGGAGAGAGAGAACGAAGTGGAGATCGTAACCCTTACTGAACAGGATTTTAGAAAGTGCACAGAGTCTTGCGTGCACACGTACTACCTATGTAAATTTTAGAAAGTGCGCAAAGTGCTAGCGTGCACACACCTTTGGTGTATTTTTGGGTTGAACTGTTCTGAATATTGAAATGCCACTCCTACATAATTGCATGAGTCAGCAGCAATCTGAAATAGGATCCCAATAAAGGAACAGGTGTGGCACTTTGTTCATTTGGGCCAGTGTTTGAATATGCAAATAATGTGTGTGTGTGTGTGTGTGTGTGTGCATATATATATATATATATATATATATATATATATATATATATATATATATATATATATATATATTAGTGGTGGGCCGTTATCGGCGTTAAAAAATATTGCCGTTAATCTATTCTCAAAGTTGGGTTGGGAGCTGAGTCTATACTAAGCAAGCTATGATGACTTTCACCTTGATATTTTATATAACCGACAGGGTGAGGCCAGCCTAAAAAGATGCTCAGGACAGCTAATGGGCCACTGCTGCGCATCGTCACGAAAGCTTATCTTTTTCACGTTTTTACGCCTTACCGCTCGTCGATTTAAACATTAAAGCATCCAAAAACAAGACGCGGAAAAGCTGACCGGAGTAGCTGAATGGAGCGCTGTGTTCGGTTCGGAGAGAGAGAGAGAGAGAGCCGCGTATCACGGACAGCGACACTGAACCGAGCTCTCTTCTCCGAAGAGAAAGGCGTCTCAAAACACTTGAACATCGAATTTGCTTATTTTTGCTCTTGTGCCGACAAATAAATACAAAATGTCAATATCCCCCTTGGAAATTATGCTCGAAAAAACTGTCAGTTATTTCTAAAGTGAAAGTAAACAGTTGAGGAAGAAAATGGGATGTGTATTATTTTGGATGCTTTCATCATCTCTTAAAGGGGCCGCGCCTAATTTAGCCACTGGATGCTGTAATGTTAATCCAAGAAAATTAAAGAAAATAGTTTTTGTAGTTGTAGTTTTAACAGTCAACCCGAAAATTATTCAGACACCAGATATAATTTTTGATATATAGCAAAACTGTAATAATGTGAGAAATGTTGAAGGTGTCTGAATAAATGTAGGTTTCATTGTATATTTCATTTTTACATTGAAGACTATCCAGTGCTATTATTTGGTTTCTGTACCTTGACACCTACAAACTTGAAAAAAACGTAAACATTGGTGTGAAACAGGCGTAATGTTGTTTGCACCATGTGCAATGTGGAATGAGTTTACAGCTTTTACAAGCACTTTGTGATGCATTTTGGAAACAGGAGATGAGCCTCTTTTCTACTGCACCACCTATCTTGATAAACCCCTTCTCAAAGACTTACTGTTTGTCAATTTTATTTGGTTAACACACATGTTCTGACTGCCTTCGGCAGAATTCAATGAGCCATTTTAATCTAGATTAATTTCAAGATCACACAGAGATTAATCTAGATTTAAAAAATAATCTATGCACACCTCTAATATATATATATATATATATATATATATATATATATATATATATTAAAATCTACCTTTTAATGTGGTAACCCATCACTGTCCATTCAAAGCATTTTCACAAATTCAACTTGTAAATCAACTTCTGACCTCAGCAGTGTTTCCTGACAATCAACCTTTTATTTGGACTGACTGAATATCTGCAGATGAGAGTTTAGATGACTGACTGTCATTCTTCTCATTCTCATGTCTCTTCCTGATAGAAGTGAAAGAAATTTCAGAGCTTCTGTTCTACACAACACTTCAGAGTAAGACAAAGATAGAAGTACAAACACTGAGGTGAGTGTTTCATCTTTCTCTAGTTGATTTCATGTATGAATATCATCTTATGATGTGTCATTGGTCACTTTGTGCTTATTTAATGCCGTGTTGAAGTTGTTTTGATGGTTTTATCCAAAGCTCTTCATGTCATATTCAAACGGATGATCAAGTATGTCTTTGTCAGTACAGAAAGCTGCAGATTCTGATACGGTTGTCACACCGTGTGAAATCGCGGTTTCTCATTTTACCGTCAGTGTGTATATATAAATTGGTGTCAGCAATTTATAAAAATACACAACGAGAACACAAGGGGGAATAAATAGGGAAGGAAATGAGGAGGGTAATGAGGGAGAGCAGGTGGGGTAAATCAATCAGTTCTGGTAACAAGAAGGGCAGGTTTAGACAATAGACAACGGAGCATTTGACACATATGCTGCATCCATAAACTTAGACAGCTGAATTGCTACCTCACTGCCATATGAGGCAAAAGATTTGCAGGCAGCGTTTTCGCACGGAGGCACCTCATAAAACTGATTTTGGACAGATTTCTGAGTCAGCGTATGATATTTAGATTTCTACATCATGTTGCAGTTTATCTTTAAGATTTAGGTCATTCTTCTTGTAGTAATGGACACTAAGTTTATCAAGAGTTTGTTGTGAGTCAGGTAAAGATCTGATGGGATCCAGTATTTCTGCACCATTTATTTTTCCTGGTCTTCTGTCTGGAGCTCTTTGTTATTTAAAATTAATTAACATTGAGGCCACCTCGGGCATTTTCTATACCAGCAGTACTGGAACTTTGATCTAAAACTAGAGGACCATGGTCAGAGATTTGCTTCTTTCCATTTGTGGATTTTCTCTTTTTTTGCTCTGTGATTCACACATTTAATGACATGATGTCCTGTGTTCGTTGCCATGAAAAACATATCTAACCTTAAGTGACTCCGATTCTGAGATTGCGTGAAGCTTCTTTCATTGGATGTATTAATGCAAATATATCTTCAAGGCTCAGAGAATCAGTGAAATCTTCTAGAATACTTCTAAGTGAGGATTGGTACGTTTGATCTGTTGCTGGTCTCCTATCGAAGGTTGGGTTCAGTACTTTGTTGAAGTCCCCACCAACCACAAGCACACCTTTAGTGTTAATAGCTGTCAAGTAGTTTCTCCATCTGTCCAGCATTTGTCTGTCTGCCCTATGGTTATACACATTAACAAGATTAAACAACTGACCATAGAGATGACAGAAGAGTACAATACAGCCTCCACTGTAATCTTCATCATGGCATATATGGTGAAAGATTTTTTCATTCTTGATTAAGATAGCGACTCCTTTGCTGTGAGGATGGTGGACAGTGAAGAAAGACCTCAAGCCTTGTATGCTCTCTAGTACTTTATAAGACTGTGATCCAATGTGTCTTTTGCACAAAGACAACATTAGCCTTCAGGCTGACGAGTTAATTCAACACAAGTTGGAACTTGGGGCATCTTGTGTACCTGATTCCCATAGTGTTACAAGAGACAAAACGAAGTATCAGATGCTTTGGTTCTTCCATTTTTTATGAAGACGGATTCTGTCTCACTGATAAATTAAGAAAATAAAACGTATTAAAAACAAAGAAAAATTAGTTCTCAAAATCCTAAGGTACTGAGTATGTTTACATATATATATATATATATATATATATATATATATATATATATATATATATATATATATATATATATATATATATATATATATATATATATATACACACTCCAGTGTTTATGGACATGTCACAATCTACTTTTTTTAACAGTTTGATTATCCATCGACATTATAATTACAGATCATTTAAAGTGTATTTAAAGCACACATTATGATTTGATGTTAAATACGACTTCCACCTACTAAGTAGCCAGAATGAAAAGAGTGTGTATAAAAATAAAGAATTCTGGATTAAGTTGACATTATACAGATTGCTTTGTATAACTTTAATGAAACAATTTTTTATGTGTGTGTTTATATAGGCTTGTATGAAATCTATCAAACTCACCCTTTTTATGCTGTCACTTTGAACATTCAATGCATGTTCTTAACTTCTGAGTTCAGCAGTGTTTCCTGACAATCAACCTTCCATTGTAACTGACTGGATAACAGTAGATGAGAGTTTAGATGACTGACTGTCATTCTTTTGATTCTCATGTCTCTTACTGGTAGAAGTGACAGAGCTCAGAGCTTCTGTTCAACACAACACTTCAGACGAAGACAAAGACAGAAGTACAAACACTTAGGTGAGTGTTTCATCTTTCTCTAGTTGTTTTCATGTATGAATGTCATTTTACGATCTGTCATTGGTCACTTTGTGCTTATTTAATGCTGTGCTGAAGTTGTTTTGATGGTCTTCTTTAAAGTTCTTCATGTCGTATTCAAACAGATGATCAAGTATGTCTTTGTCAGTGATTCAGAGAAAGCTACAGTTTCTGATGCAGATTCTGCTATATTGCCCAATTGAACTCATTTCATAATTAATGGACTTTACACACTAAACAAAACTAACAATAATTGCGTAAATAGTAGTTAGGTGGTGGATATTTATATTTCAGTACTGTAGTTAATTACAAAACAGTATGCAATAACATAGTGTTTACATTTTCATTCTTAAAAATATTATTAAATGAATGCAACTTTATTGGGACAAAAACCTCCATACACCTATAATGCTAATCACCTAATAACACTGTAGCCTAGAACAAGTTTGGTAAAGGCCTCGAACTCGAATGATAGTGGCATTAGTGGGTAGCGTTAATGTAAATAGTCTCTGCCAACAAATGATTAAGTTATTTATATATTACTGCAATATTTTATTATTCAATATCTTTTAAATAATCTGTATTGTATATAGCACTATAGAGATAAAGTTGATAGAATTTTACCTGATTGGAAACTTGCTGTAGAAATTAAAGAACAATTTATGTCCTACTTACTATATTGTTTTTAGATGCACAGCGATAGTAGTTAACTGTAAATATGATGTTTTATTAACACTGTCCAGAAGGAGCATGTCAGATATAGGCCTGGGTTATTGTTAGGAATTACACAATTCGATTCGATTTCGATTCTTGAGGCTTTGATTCAATATTGATTTATTAGCTTCAATATCGATTCAATAATAAGTAAATACAGAAGTAATTAAGTGAGATATGACTAAGGTGGCTTTCTTCAGTGGCTTCAGAGCCAGTGCAATAGAACTTTCTCAGTTCAGATCTTTCTCTTGTTTTCTTATCTGAGGGGAAAGTAGTGCTGCAGAGATAGCAGCTTGATGGTCTAAAAATCTTTCCACCATGTCAAATGCACTATTCCAACACGTTGGTACATCGTTCACTAACTTGTGCTGTGGCAGGTCCAGCAGTTTCTGTTTTTTTTTTTAGTTAGTGACTGGCTATGGTGCTCCGGTGGAAAAATGCGGAGATCTGCCTCAGTCTGCCTAGAAACCTTGATACTGCAGGCATCCTGAGAGCAGCCTGTGATGCCAAGTTTATGACATGTGCAAAACAGCCAATGTGCAATGTCTCTGTCAGTCCAACTGCTCGTAGCATGTTAGCTCCGTTATCTGTTACAATTGCTGGCACTTTGTCATTTAAGCCCCATTCATTCTGTTATGTCCAGGACGTATCGTATGCTGTGGATGTGTTCCTTGTTGTCTCCTCTCTAACAGGATTGGTCCAAGGCTTAACGAGGGACTACCAGTGGTTGGCCAAGAGACGGGACCTGTTCTGTAAATTCCCCTGGATCTCGCTGGAGGGTGCTCTCCTTTTTGCTCTCACCTTTGTTGTTGTCAGCCATGAGCCATGAGCCATGAGCCATGAGCAATGTGCTGTGTGTATCTCTTTGTTTGGTACACTCATGGTACACTCCTGTGTGTTTAGTGGGAGTGAAATTGCTGTCAGATCTTTAGTAGTTAACAGAGTGCTGTTAACCACATGTTTTGGAGAGCTTTATGACTTGAACCCCAACAATTCAGTGTTTGTTTGTTATCCCACACATGAGGCAATAGGGGGTGAGTGCCTTCTTTGTTTTTGTAAGCCATTAGGCTATTACCCATTTTCTCCTGTTTTTGGATAGGTAAGGAGTTAGGTGAAATTGTTGTATTTTAGTTTCTTTATTTTGGATGCACAGGGAAGTTAGTTTCTTAATGGGAAGTTAGTTGTTTTGTTTATTGTTTTGGCATTTGCTCACCCCTGATCATTTGCCTCTGTTTCTTTGTTTATTTTGTGATTTATTTGTACTCTACAAAATTGCTACTGCATCAGATTGATCCAAAGATCAACTTAGAGAATAAAAGAGTACTTTAACAGCTAATCATTGCGGTTCTGACCTATTTATGGCCGAAACATAAATTGGAGGCTCGTCCAGCCGGTTGTTTGTCACGGATGGTCTAAATTGGGTGTTCGTTTGTTGCAGATAACATAAATTATTGGTGCTGGTAATAAACTGTGGAGGTTTATTTATTTTTGGCAGATTGGTAGAGGGCAAGATGAATAGGAGATTTGTTTATGGCTTGTTAATGAAGGTACCATATTTTGTGAATTCATTCAGTAGGTATCAATGATGGTATTTGGCAAATTAACCATGCGTTTGTTTGCTTGGTAATTTTCTTGTGGTGTGGGATGAGTTTACGGTCAAATATGGAATTGGATTTAATGTAATTTATGTTATCTCCTACTACGAAGGAATTTAATAAGTGTCGTAAGGCTGATTCGTTGCAGATTTCTTTAATTTTCCTGTTCCTAGGGAGGAGCTAAAACGGGTAGTTAAAGAGCAGTTGTATAACAAGTTGGTAGAGGCTGGAATTTTACCGGATGAATTTGTGGAAGGGTAACCACAGATTGTTGAAACGGAGTGTTTTGATCCTATGTTAGCGATTTAAATTGAAGGAGTTGGATCTACAGTTAAAGAAACAGGATTATGATACACAGCTTCTTCATTTTCGAACTTTGGAGTTGCAGGTTGATAGTAAGTTTAAACTGCGTAAACTGGAACTGCAAGCCAAAGAGCAATTTAATGCTGTGTTGCGAGCGTACGAGTTAGTACCTGAAGCTTATCATCAAAGATTCCAAAACCATCAGAAAATATCAAGGCAAACATTTAGGGAGTTTGATCGTGAGAAGACCGTGTTATTTGATAAATAGTGTACAGCAAGCAGAGTTACCACATTCAAGCAGTTACAAGAACTCTTGCTGTTGTAGGATTTTAAAAGCTGCATTTCAGAGGATATTGTTGCATACCTAAATGAACAAAAGGTATAGTAACTAACTATACTATATGTACTAAAAATAAGTACTAAAAATAAGTTCAAAGAATGAATCCTCTATTCAATCATCTAAATCACTTAAGCTGAGGTGTTTAATTGTTCTGTTGCTGTTGATTTCAGGAAATGTGCAACCTAATCCAGGCCCAGACTCTGCTATATGTCTCAATACCCCTGCTGATTTTAAATCCAGGGCTGGCCTTGGTTTTATTCACTTGAATGTTCGTAGTTTGATTGCAAAGATAGATATGATTCGTATTTGGGCACACTCAACTGAAGCTGATGTAATTGTTTTATCAGAAACTTGGTTAAGCAAATCTGTTCTGAATGAGGATATCAGTATTGATGGTTACAACGTGTATAGGACTGATCATCCCAGAAGGGGTGGGGGTGTCGCGGTATATATTAAAAATAAGTTTCATGTAAATATGCTTCTCTCTAAATCAGTGAGTAAGCAATTCAAATTTTTAGCTCTTGACCTCGAGGTCTCTAGGACTCTCCACATTACGGTAGTTGGTTGCTATAGGACACCATCAGCTGTCAGGGATGCTCTGCCTTCTTTAATGCAGCTTTTATCAGGACTAAATCAGAACGAAATTGTAGTCATTGGAGATCTAAATTGGAACTGGTTACATCCAGTATCTGATGAATTTAAAGCTTACTGTGACTCGCTAAATCTCTTTCAGCTCGTTGACAGTCCCACTAGACCTAACCTGAAATGTCCAGATAAATCATCTTTAATTGATCTTATCCTAACCAACGTTCCTCACAAATACTCAGCAGCTTCTGTTTTTGCAAACGACATTAGTGACCACTGTGTTGTTGCCACGGTCAGAAACACAAAAATTCCCAAAACCAAACCACGTATCATTATTAAGCGTGACACAAAATATTTTTCGGTACAAGGGTTTTTATATGACCTGTATTATTTTGATTGGGATAAAATTTATCTTATTGCAGATATTGAAAATGCTTGGAAATTTTTTTATGATGGTTTTAAAGAAATTGTTGACAAGCATGCTCCCCTCAGAAAATATAGAGTAAAAGGCCGAAACAATGCATGGTTCACTGTAGATTTAGCCAACTCTCTTCATGAGCGTGATAAGGCCTGGGCAAAAGCCAGGAAAACAAGTCTGGATTCAGATTGGCTGCTCTTCAGGAGACTGCGCAACTTGTGCACTGTGGCTATCAGGAAGGCCAAAGCTGACCACTTTCTTATAGAAACTTCAAATAATTTAAATAACCCCTTAAAATTCTGGAAGACGATTAAATCCTTGGCTGGAAACAAAACTGGCATTGAGCTGCCACCATGTATTCTTAAGGACTCACATAAATTATCCGATAAGGCTGAGATGCTTGGCTGTTTTAATGAGCATTTTTTATTGCCTCTGGTTCATTATTTGATTCCCTCAGCACTTCACATCAGAATCATCCTAAAGGTAATTCTCATGGTCATTATGGAGTCAGTAATTATTTTAGTTTTAAGCCATTTTCAGTTTCAGAAGTGCATAAAGCCCTCACACTTTTAGACATTAGAAAATCGGCTGGTCCTGATAACTTGGAGCCTTATTTTCTACATTTAGCATCTGATTTTATTGCACCGCCTTTGACTTATCTTTTTAATCTTTCTCTGGACACGAATGAAATTCCACTTATATGGAAATCCGCATTTGTTTTTCCTCTGTTAAAAGGAGGAGACCCGACTGATTTAAATAACTATAGACCCATCTCGAAACTGTCTGTCCTGGACAAGGTTATGGAAACTCTGGTGAATGAACAATTGAAAGAGTTTCTAACTATCAACAATATTCTGTCTAATTTTCAATCAGGTTTTCGTAAAAAACACAGCACAACTACAGCAGCCCTAAAAGTAGTAAATGATTTTATTGACTCTTTAGATAAAAAACAACATTGTGCAGCTCTCTTTATTGACCTATCGAAGGCTTTTGATACTGTGGATCATGCAATATTAAAACAAAGACTTCTCAGTGTCGGGTTGTCAGAACAAACAGTTTGCTGGTTTGAAAACTATCTATCAGGTAGATCCCAGTGTGTACAGGCAGATGGTCTCACTTCCAGCCCTCTTAGTATATCCAAGGGTGTGCCCCAGGGGTCAGTGCTGGGACCACTTCTATTTATTTTATATATCAACAATCTTGATCAAAATGTCTCCAACGTAAATTTTCATTTTTATGCCGATGATACTGTGATTTACTGCTCTGCATCAACTCCAAACCAAGCTCTTTGTCAGCTTCAACTTGCTTTTGATACTGTACAACGTACCTTGTTCGATTTAAAACTTGTTTTGAATGACGACAAAACAAAACTTATGTTGTTCTCAAATGCAAAATCAATGTCACGGAATCTTCTACCCATCACTACTTCTCAGGGCTCCGAGATTGAGTCTGTATCTCAATTCAAGTATCTTGGTATCCTAATTGATGATTCACTCTCTTTTAAACCTCACATTCAACAGTTGGTAAAAAAATTAAAACTGAAGTTGGGTTTTTATTTTAGAAACAAGTCATGTTTTTCCTTTGAGGCCAAAAGGAGGCTTGTTGCTGCCACTTTCTTGTCAGTGCTGGACTATGGCGATGTCATATACATGAATGCTTCCATCACAAGCTTGAAACTGTTGGATACTGTTTATCATGGAGCTCTTAGGTTTATCACAAACTTTAGAGCACTTACTCATCACTGTTCTTTGTATGATCGGGTTGGTTGGTCTGCATTGTCCACCCGTAGACTTAATCATTGGTACATTTTTATCTACAAGGCAATTCTTGGTCTGCTTCCCCCATACCTCCAATCTTACATTGAAAAGAAAAATACAGGAAGATATTGTCTTCGTTCTGAGGACTTATTATTATTATCTGTCCCTCAAGTCCGGACCGAACTGGGAAAAGGGGCGTTCAAGTATGCGGCACCCTGCACTTGGAATCAGCTGCAAAATGTCCTGAATCTTAAGGAGCCAGTTTCATTGACTGATTTTAAATTACTTTTAAATAACATGGAAGCTACACAAACTGGCTGTAGATGTAATGACTGACTCAGTTATGACGGACGATCCTTCCTGTTGTTTATCGCTTGCGATAATAGGTGAAATTCTGATTTCTTATGATTTTATAATTATTTATTACTTGTATAAATTGTTATATGTTGACGTTATATGTTATATGTTTTTATGTCTGTAACCTTGTTAATTGTGCTGCTGCCTGTCTTGGCCAGGACGCTCTTGTAAAAGAGATTTTTAATCTCAATGAGTTTTATTCTGGTTAAATAAAGGTAATATATATATAGTCTGTACCAAAATCTGCTGTTTTGGTAGATGAATGTGCTCATGCACAAAACAGTTTTTACTCCATCTGTGTGTAGAGAGAAAAATGGTTAATCTGTTGAATTTTCTGTAAGAAACAGAGAGTATTTAATGAGGGTTCCGGAAAACGAGACAGTAAAGAAGCCGTTTTGAATGTTTTATAATGCAAATGTGTCTCTTGATGGTGAAAAGCGGGTGTGTTTTTTTTAAGCGGGTGTGTTTTTTTTTGCCGTGAGTAGTCCATAGTGCTTCCATGCCATCTTTATTTTCTACTTCACATACTGATTTATACTGTCCATTTATTATGAATGGTTTTGTATGTCTTTCAGCGGAGCAGAGAAATTTGAAGCCTATTACAATCTTGCGATATACAGGTTCAGTTCAGCCTTCATCTTGGTAAGAGCACTAGAACTTTCTGAACTGTCAACTGCGGATCGAGCGTGTTAATCCGTGGAATTGAGCTTGGCTGTGTTAAAGTCCCCTTATATTCAGTTTATCTCCAGTCTGGCTTGTTCACAGGCTTCACAAAGTTGGGAGTATGATCTCAGCTTCATGTTGAAGGAGTGGATCTGATCTTGGGTAACGATATTGCTGGTGGTAAAATGTTTCCTAAACCTATTGTAGTACAGATTGATGTAGGTCAACAATTTCCATCTGTCTTTTCTGCCTGTGCAGTAACACATGCTCAGACTAGGATGTTTGACAATGTTCTTGTCACGGTGTCTGGTCTGTGTTTCCCTGGGTCTCCACTAGTGGTCTCACTTCCTCATAGGCACCTCACACAGGCACTACAATTCCCACAAGGCCTTGTCCCATCATCACAGTAATTGCACTCCTGTTAATTGCACTCAGGTGTTCACTTCATAGTCATTACCCTGCCAATTTAAACCGGTCTGTTTCTGTTTGTTTCATGGAGTCCTTACTTTCCGTCACCCTGTTTCCTCGCATTCCTTGTGTTCTAGTTTCCTGTTTCCTGTTTGTTTGTTTTGTTTTGTTCGGAACGAGGTGGGTGGTGTGGCACAATGGTTTTGGACCCTGGAGGGTGGAATGGGATACAATGATGTGGCCCTGAAAGACCTTTTCAACAGCAGTCTGGGTAACCCTGTGCCAGAAAGGGAAATGGACCAGCTGGACGCCTTTGATTTTTGGGGGTTCATTTTGTACCTACAACACCGGTCTCCGTGGGATACCCCAGCCACACCTGTCTCTCCCGGTGGGATGGCCGACTCTAGACCAGGGTCTACAGACAGGACGACCATCATCCCAGCACCACTGTACAATATGGCTGCCAGCCCAGTGCCACAGCACAAGGTGGTCGCCAGCCCAGCGCTACTGCGCGAGATGGCCGCAAGCCCAGTGCCACAGCAAAAGGTGGTCGCCAGCCTAGCGCCAGGGTGCAAGATGGCCGCCAGCACAAGATGGCCACTGGCCCAGAGCCATGGCACAAGATGGCCGCCTGTCCCGCTCCTCTGCACAAGATGATAGCCACAGTTGACCCTACAGAGTCGAGTCAGGTTCCCGTGGACCCTCCAGAGTCGAGTCAGGTTCCCGTGGACCCTCCAGAGTCGGGTCAGGTTACCGTTTACACTCCAGAGTCGGCTCAAGTCACCTTTGACACACCAGAGTCAGGTCAAGTCACCATTGACACTCATGAGTTAATCACTACCACAGTTAGACCTCAAAAGTCAAGTCGCCGGTGATCTTCATGGGCAAGGTCAAGTCACCAGTGTTCTTCATGGGCAAGGTCAAGTCACCAGTGTTCTTCTTGAATCCAATCAAAACACCATTTTCCTACTGAACTACCAGAACCTCTCCACGTCCCTGCTGAACTACCAGAACCTCTCCACGTCTCTGCTGAACTATCAGAGCCTCTCCACATCTCTGCTGAACTACCAGAGCCTCTCCTCGTCTCTGCAGAACTTCTAGAGTCTCGTCACGTCGCAGCCGAACTCTCTGAGCGCTCGACTTATCCTGTCCTGGCCACGGAGGCCAACCTTAACCTGTTCATGTTCTCTGTTTCAGACTTGCCTAACCAGACTTGCTCTCCTGCATCATCGATCCCACTGTGGTGGTCTTCGGCACCGCCCTGGTGGGCTTCTGTCTCAACCGCACGGATGTGGTGGTCTTCTGCGCTGCCCTGGTGGGTTTCTGTCTCGACCGCACAGCTGTGGTGATCTTCTGCACCGCCCTGGTTGTCTTCTGTCTCGACCACACGGATGTGGTGGTCTTCTTCGCCGCCCTGGTGGGTTTCTGTCTCAACCGCATGGCTCCAGTCCCACCTTGCTCCACCCTGGATTCCTGCCCTGTCGGCTCGGCCTCGGGCCCCTGAACTGTCATTTCTTTCCTGGCCTTATGCTTTGTTGTTGTTTTGTTCACTTCCTGTATCTGTTACCCTCTGTCCCTCCCCCTGGCCCTCCGCTGGTCCACCTCCCTCCTGGTCTCTTTGTTTTTCTGCACTTCCTGTATCTGTTTCCTCCAGTCCTCCGCCGGTCCACCTCCCTCCTGGTCTCCTTGTTTTTGTTGTTTGCACTTCCTGTCTCTGTTTCCCTCTGTTGCCTGGCCCTCCATCCCTCCCCCTGGTCCTCCGCCGGTCCACCTCCCTCCTGGTCTCTGTGTTCCTTGATTTGTTATTGTGTTCAGGTGGAGCATCTGGTAGCTGCTCCATACAGGAAGGGGTAATGTCACGGGGTCTGGTTTTTTGTTTCCCTGGGTCTCCACTAGTGGTCTTGCTTCCCCATAGGCACCTCACCGCAGGCACTTCAATTCCCACATGGCCTTGTCCCTTCATCACAGTAATTGCACTCCTGTTATTTGCACTCAGGTGTCTTCACTTCATAGTCTTCACCCTGCATGTGCTACACAGAAAAGAACAACACACACTAACAGAAGAGCATACAGCCTGAGCGAAACTCAATAATGCACACTCACAAAGAGCCCAGGAGCCCATTTCAGAAAGGAGGTTATGTGAAAACTCTGAGTATGTTAACCCTGAAATGAGGGAAACTCTAGGTTTTCCGTTTCAGAATGGGAGGTTTGTCAAATCCGAGAAATCAGGGTAAGTCAAGCCCATTTCTGAAAGAGAGCTAACTTATACTCAGAGTCAGTTACCATGGTAACTTACTCTGTGAACCTAACCTGGGGGTTGTTTCATCAAAGACGCCAAGAAAAGAGAGGACTTGAAATAACATAAATCAATAAGGACTAAAGCGGTTTCATAAATTACAAATAAAGTTCACACAATTTCACTAATTCAATCCAGGTTCAATGAGTCAGGATAATTTGATGTGCAAGCTTATTCTTAAGCAGCCTATAAGGTCGATCATGGATCAAATTGATCCAACTTGACAAATAGAGAATATCTGTGCTGTTTAATGCATTTGAGACATTGTGTTTTCCTCTGTGCATGACTGGCACATCACAGGTATATTTGTAATCTGTATATGTTAGAAAGTCATGCAAAGATATATATTTTGCTGTCAGGAGTGGGTGGGACATATATGAGTGAACAGTAGCGTACCGTGGGGTTTCAGTCAGGGCCTTCAGTAAGCAACTGTAAACTACATACCTTTACACATCTAACTTTCACATACCTGTAACAGCTAACGCAGCCTTATGCATATCATTTGCATAGTATGCTATGCACAGGCTCTCAACGACAATGACAGCTGGTCAACAATTTCAACAGTAGACTAGATGGAGGTGGGTAAAATTTAGTAAATTTCCCTACATGGGTCAGTAAAAGTAATCCACAAATACATAATTCACTATGATCATTCACGTCACTCTACAATGTTGACTCGCCCACAGCAGCATAACTGTACAAATGCTGGACATCCACACACAACACCACAGTATTATCATTTACATTTACATTTACATTTATTCATTTAGCAGACGCTTTTATCCAAAGCGACTTACAGATGAAGACAGTGGAAGCAATCAAAAACAACCAAAAGAGCAATGATATATAAGTGCTATAACAAGTCTCAGTTAGGTTAACACAATACACGTAGCATGGGATTTTAACTAATATAATAAATAAAAAGAAAACTGATAGAATAAAAAAATAAAAGAATAGAGTAAGCTAGTTAGAGGTCTTTACACACACACACACATACAATTGCATAATAAATGAAAAGAAAATTTAATACAAAAAGATTAGAAAGGTATATAGATTTAAAGAATAGAATTAGAATAGTGAGTGTTAAAGTTAGAGGGTCAAATAAAGATGGAAGAGATGTGTTTTAAGCCGATTCTTGAAGATGGCTAAGGACTCAGCTGCTCGGATTGAGTTGGGGAGTTCATTCCACCAGAAGGGAACATTTAATTTAAAAGTCCGTAAAATTGACTTTGTGCTTTGGGATGGCACAGTCAAGCGACGCTCACTTGCAGAACGCAAGCTTCTAGAGGGCTCATAAGTCTGAAGTAACGAATTTAGGTAAATGGGTGCAGACCTGCCAAGAGGACATTGCAATAGTCCAGCCTGGACAGAACAAGAGCTTGAACAAGGAGTTGTGCAGCATGTCCCGAAAGAAAGGGCTTGATCTTCTTGATGTTGAATAAAGCAAATCTGCAGGATCGGACAGTTTTAGCAATGTGGTCTGAGAAAGTCAGCTGATCATCAATCATAACTCCAAGGCTTCTAGCTGTTTTTGAAGGAGTTATGGTTGATGTGCCTAACTTGATGGTGAAATTGTGATGGAACGATGGGTTTGCTGGAATCACAAGCAGTTCTGTCTTGGCAATGTTGAGTTGAAGGTGATGGTCCATCATCCAGGAAGAAATGTCTGTTAGACAGGCTGAGATGCGAATAGCCTCCGTCGGATCATCAGGATGGAATGAGAGGTAGAGTTGAGTGTCATCAGCATAGCAGTGGTATGAAAAGCCATGTTTCTGAATGACAGAACCTAATGATGCCATGTAGACAGAGAAGAGAAGTGGTCCAAGAACTGAGCCCTGAGGCACCCCAGTAGTTAGATGCTGAGACTTGGACACCTCACCTCTCCAAGATACTTTGAAGGACCTATCTGACAGGTAAGACTCAAACCATTGAAGTGTTGTTCCTGAGATGCCTTTCGCCAGTAGCGTTGATAGGAGGATCTGGTGGTTAACCGTGTCAAAAGCAGCGGACAGATCAAGCAGGATAAGTACTGAAGATTTGGATTCTGCTCTTGCCAGTCTTAGAGCTTCAACAACTGAGAGCAAGGCCGTCTCAGTTGAACGTCCACTTCTGAAGCCAGATTGGTTGCTGTCAAGGAGACTGTTGTGTGTGAGAAATGTAGAGACTTGTTTGAACACAGCTCGTTCAAGTGTTTTTGCAATAAAAGGAAGAAGGGAAACTGGTTTGTAGTTCTCTTAAAGAGATGGGTTGAGGTTGGGTTTCTTAAGTAGTGGAGTTATACGTGCCTGTCTAAATGATGAGGGAAAAACACCAGTGTGGAGGGAAGTGTTGATGATGTGAGTGAGTGCAGGTACAACTTCAGGAGAAATGGCTTGAAGGAGATGAGATGGAATTGGATCAAGCGGGCAAGTTGTAGGGTGATTAGAAAGGATGAGTTTTGAGACTTCTGCCTCAGAGAGTGAAGAGAAGGATGTAAATGAGTGTAAGTTTGCTGGTGATATGAGCTTGACTGATTGTGGTGTGGAAAATTGTGCACTAATGTGTTTAATTTTATTAATGAAAAACGTTGCAAAGTCGTCAGCTATTAGAGATGAAGCAGGAGGAGGAGGAGGACAAAGAAGTGAGGAAAATGTTTTAAAAAGCATGCGAGAGTTAGATGAATTGTTAATTTTGTTATGGTAGAATGTCCTTTTAGCAGAGGAGACATTAGCAGAGAACGAAGATAGGAGTGACTGATACACAATAAGATCAGTAGTATTTTTGGACTTGCGCCACACCCTTTCAGAAGCTCTAAGCTTAGAACGGTGTTCACGTAGAACATCAGATAACCAAGGGGCAGAAGGGGTGTTACGGGCTGGCCTGGAAGATAAGGGGCAAACAGTGTCTAAACAAGATGTAAGAGTGGAGCAGAAAGTATCAGTAGCACTGTTAGCATCCAAAGATGCAAACAGTTTAGGGGAAGGAAGTGAAGATGAAACCATTGCAGATAGCCGGGAGGGTGAAAGTGTGCGTAGGTTACGTCGAAAGATGACATGTGGAGGGGTAAGTGATGTGTCAGGGATCATGTTGAGGTTAAGAGTGAGGAGGAAGTGATCCGACGTGTGCAGTGGAGTAACCAGAACATGATCAGTAGAGCAGTTTCGTTTATAAATAAGGTCCAGTTGGTTGCCTGATTTGTGAGTAGCAGAAGTTGACACTCGGTTGAGATCAAAAGAGGCAAGTAGAGTTTGGAAATCAGCAAACAGAGGTTTATCTAGGTGGATGTTGAAATCTCCAAGCATAACTAGGGGAGTACCATCCTCAGAAAAGTTTGAGAGCAACACATCTAATTCATCCAAAAAGTTACCCAGTGGTCCTGGGGGTCGATAGACAACTAAAAAAAATATTTTAAAAGGGTAGGTAACAGTAACTGAATGAGATTCAAAGGAGCTGTTGATACCCAAAGGATTAAATTTCCAATCATTAGAGATGAGCAGACCAGTACCTCCACCTCTTCCAGTCAAACGGGGAGAGTGGGAAAATGAGAAATTATTGGAGAGTGCTGCAGGTGTAGCAGTGTCCTCTGGTTTGATCCAGATCTCTGTTAGGGCCATGAGATTAAGCTTTGAATGACTAATAATAGAAGTAATGAAATTGGTTTTGTTTACAGCTGACTGGCAATTCCAGAGACCAATAGGAAAAGAAAGTAGTGTATTAGCAGACATAGGCAAAGTATGCAGGTTGTTAAGATTGCGCTGTCTACATTGTGTGTTGCATGGTTTACGAGTGGTAATGATGGTAGGGTTCTGGAAACACATAGTAAGATTTGGTTATAAACAAAACAAAAATATATATTATCATACAACACATACACCTCTATAACAACGTGCATAATTCAATACTCAAAAATAATTAAACACTCACCTGTCACTTCTAAATAAAGTCTGTGTGTCTGTCATTCCCTGTCCCTTTACTCGTATTAAAAAAATAAACATGGCCAAATAATTTGTTGTGCTCAGTGCTTGCTGTTAGCCACTCATAGATGCTATTTATCTTTGAAATGGTACACAAAATCATTGTTAGCAAATTCAGGTTAAGTAGTTTATCCTTAAGTTATTCCTCTTTTGTTTGCAAAAAGGTGCCTTTGAAAAAGGCAGATCAGCAGCATTGTCTGGTGCATAGGTGCCGGTGACTATAAAAGACTAAAAATGACAGAAGGAAAAATAAATAAATAAATAAAAGTAGAAATAAATAAATAAATGCAGAAATAATAGTGAAAATAAATACATTTTGGTGATATAAATGGCTATTTCTGTATTTTTGCATGTATTTATTTCTTTATTTATGCATTTCTATATGTATGTATGTATTTATATATGTATTTATTTATTTGTCCACCGGATCCGTGTGGACAAAACGCCCATCTGATTAAAAATGTGTGCGTAGTCAACGCGTCTCCTTGTGGACGGAAAAAAAAGGAAAAAAGAAAAATCTCGGAAACCCTCGATTTGTTGTTTCCCTCTCAAATGTGATTGGATTATGCAGGCCCCACTGATTGGGACAGCCTATCAGCAATCACTTTCAGCTTTCCACCAATGCTGTGTGTATAACACGGTCAGGTTCAGAGGTGTGTCAGAACAATGTTATATTGCCTTCCTTGCTGATCTAGGTTTGTTGATTAGATTGATGAAAAACAGAGATACTCACATGTACACACAATTACACAATAGCTGAATCTTCTTTTCTGATATTACACATTAATGTAAGCTGAGCATTTTCTTTGATGTTCTTGAGTATGTGGGTGTGTTTAACACAGTTAGGTTCAAATGTGGGTGCAAAAAATCCATTAAAACTCTAGCAGAGGTTTGTCAGAGCGTTGCCATTGTGCTATTGCCTTGTGAGCCAGTGAGAAATGTTAAATAAAGCAACATAGTAAAAAGATTAAAATGACTTGATTTTCCTTTTCCTTTTACATTCTCCAAGGTATTAACATTAACATTTTTCATAACTCCATGTAGGACGTCTCTGTACATAAATGTAAGCACTGTGGCAGTAGTAATGCAATATTTAGAAAATGAACTCTTGATACTCAAGTAATTTTAAAAACAAAGTACTTCAGTACTACTTTTACTTATGTAGACATCTGACTGTAATACTTTTACTTGTACTTGATCTAAATTTAGTAAGGGGTATCTGTACTTTTACTCAAGTAATGAAGCTGTGTACTCTGTCTGCCTCTGGTATTTATACAGCATATCCTTTTTATGTAGGATATTCCAGTTCAACCTCAATGAAACTAATCATAGGCCATTTAGTGGACATAACACAAATGAAAATTATGTCTAAATAATAATAATAAAAAAATTTTTTTTACATAATTTTATTTTTCATAGGGCAAGCAGAGAAGGCCCTGACGGCCCACCACCGTAAGTGAACAAGTGCTGCATGCGCGGTAAACAGATGGAACGCAATAGAATAATGGAGCAGTAATTTTATAATACAATATGCATTCTGCTAAAATATTTGTTGAACATTAAATGTGACATGTAGAATTTTAATCCTACATATAAACGCATTTTTATAATAGCAGTATGTAAATCAAATTTAAGCTGCTAATACAGCCCTACTATGTTAAATAAATTAATGTGTGTTTCTCTTATCAGTTAAAATCTAGTCTGATTTCTGTTATTTATTTTCATTTTTTAATGATAATGTTCTAGTTATAACCATAAAAGGTACAGCTGTCATAAAACCTGAAAGAAAGACTGCATGGCTAGAAACTGCTGAATAACTGAATGTGCAAGTTGCAACTATGGTGATATGTTTTCATTTTTAAAAGGTCATTACATTTTGGACACAATATTAAATATCATTGGTTGTACCCTTTTTTGTATTAATTTGATTATTTAAGTTGAATTTTTGTATACTTTTTATTTTTGGATAATAAAGTAAAATAATTGTAGCGTATATGAGAGAGTCAGGACGGTTCGCTGAAAAAAATCAAACCGTTCAGTTCTCCACACACGGTTCGGCAAACGCTGGGAACGCGGTTCAACCTGTAATATGGTTTTAGCACCTAAAACAAACAGGGTTCAGCCAATATAGGTTTCTATTGATGGATACGCATTCTGGCTTCCCAGACATTACAACAACAGCGATGAGAAGAAAAACAAAACCTGGATAAATCGGTCACTCTTGTTCAATGCAAATGCATTATGCTGGATTATTAGCAGTGGTGATAGCTCACACGCTCACAGATGAGACCTAAATAGTACACGCTAATATGTGTTTAAACTAAACTCATTTAAGCTTTGCCAGTTTAAACATTTAAGAGCCAAAGTATGCAAGCTTGCGCAGACACTGAGAACACAATCTGCTTTTTTTCTTTTTTATTAGAAAGTATAGTTTTTCCATACACATAGCACATACCGAACTGTACCAAAACCGTGACTCTAAAACCATGAAAAAGTTTAACTGTGCCACCCCTAGCTACTATTGGTCAGTGTCAGAGGAGCTCAGCTTAGCTTGACAGTAAGTTAGTCTCCCAGCATAAAATGCCATAGTGACGGAGCCTGAGCTAAGGTCATTTTGCTTTATGAAACCAAATCAAATGAAAATAAGTCAGACCAACTGAAATAAGCCTGGCTTATTTGGTAAACTTGTTTTATGAAACAGCCCCCTGTTCAGAAGCAGGTTTTCTTCGTTAAACCCAGAGTTTCTTTAGCCCTCCTCCCTCTTTTAAAGCACAAGCAACGTTTAAATACTTCATTCATTCATGCACGCTGCAAAGTTGCTTTTCTTACTAAGGATTTTTTTTTTTGTTATTTCCAGTAATAATATATATTTAAAAAAAATTTTAATCAAGATGGATTTTCTATATAAGAAAATGACATAAGGTATTTAGTCTTGTTCCCTGGGGGGGATTTAAATTAAGTGCATTTTACTTAAGTAAAATTACATGCCATTGTGGTAATAAAAATAATTTGAATGCAAATGGAAAACAAGATTATTTGTAGTGTCTATTACTAAGTGCAAATCTACTGTAGCTCCACCCTCCAATGTCACACAAGATTAAATGCAAAGTAGTTTGTGATGCCAATGACGGGGTTCGAGTCTGGCTTTTGCCGACCTCGCTCTTCTCTTTTACCATCACATATCACATAATAATTTAGATTCAATTAAAATTTAGCAAATGTTCCAAAAATTATAAGTAAAGTGGCTAAAGAATGTTTAATAATTATAAAAGAGTATATAGTTTTAATAAATAATAATTTACAATCTTATTATTTTGTAGCATTACTCTATATTATATATTCGTAAATAGAAAATAACGTTTATATTTCGAATACAGGACACAGTACAGTTGCCTAAGAAATTTTTGTACACGGGTTGTACACCTTAAATTTCACAGAAATTTCCCAATATCAGATTTATCCCAGAAATTCCTCTTTTAACGCAATGGCTGTTCAGTGGTTCTGAACCAGAAAACTTTTCCCATTTCAGAGTAAGTCTCATAGAGAGTGAGCTAATGTTTATCCTGTTCCCTCACGATGGAACAAAAACAAATGGAGTATGAATGTCAAAAGCCCTACACTGCACCAAAACAAAACTGTCATCATTTACTAACTCTCATGTCATTCCAAACTGATATGACTTTCTGGTATAAAGATATTTTGTAGAAAGTTGGTAACTACTCACTCATGAGTTCTGTAACTGGACATCAGCAAGTTCAAAAGATGCTAGAGGAATTAAAGAATCTCTGTAAAGAAATAAATCAAAAGGGACACAACCACACTAAGACATGCCTGGAAAGAGTGGAACAAACAATCAAAGATATAAAAGATCAATTAACTGAACATGAGGAGAGAATCGAAAAGGCAGCAGAGAGAATAAGCATGGTGGAAATTACGACAATGCCACACCAGAGAGCACTAAAGTACCTGCTTAACCATGATGTGAATCCTACTGCAAAGTGCAATGAACTTTAAAACAGAATGAAGCATAATAATATTAGAATCTACCAGATACCAGAGGAATTTTGGATGCAGCGGTTAAAGACGCGTCATCATGTGTGGAGCCAGGGTCAGATTAATTTCTAAGAAAGGAGAATTTTCTTTGAACAAGATTACTCTCCTGACTTTCAGAAGAAAAGAGCAACAGTCTAAGAAGTAATTAAATAGCTTAAAAAAAAAAGAAGGCAATACAGTCAAAATGCATATACCAAACGCAATTAAGACTGAAATTTAGCAATGGGAAGAAAACGTTCACAACACTGAATGATGCAACAAAGCGACTGAGAGAACTGGAAATTATGCTGTGAATGTGCACTGTGGAGAAAAAACGAGACACACTGCTGTCGACACATGATGCCTTGATTAAAGAAAAGTGTAATGTATTTAAAAATGGGATAATAGTAAATCAGAACGTTTTCTAAGTAAACTATGGAAGGTTTCTTCACTTCTTCGGCTTAAAGAACATAAAAAATTAATTGCAGTTATGTTATTATAAGTATTTTCATATGTTTCCATATAAGCTTATATAAGCTTTATGTTAAATTTCTGATGGATGCAAAAATCTGACTGGAAAATGAGTGAAGCACTCGATTAGACGACTTGTGTGCATGTACAATAGTGTCATAGGACTTTTAATAGCCCTGTGTGCAATGTTTTCTCCGGAGAGGACAAGCCACACCTCTGTCCAGTGGTTTAGATGCAGAAAGTGTTTGTAAACGGATTCTAATGGGACCAATGGAAGTTCGAGTTCAGTTCATGTTTCAATGAGAGGTTTTTTTTGTTTGCCCTCTCTGTCTCTATACAAGTATTTATATGAACAAGGAGGAATATATATATAATAATACTATTCACAGAATATGGAATTTTTTAATTTCATTAGTTATAATATACACAGAATTAGTAATTCAACAAAAAGGACAGTTATAAAGGGGTTATATGATATCATTTTGGGTAATGCAATGTGTTCATGCAGTTTATGGTTAAAAAAAAAACATAATATTTTCCACATAATGTACATTATTGTTCCTCCTCTATGCCCTGCCTTTTTGAAACACATTGATTTTTACAAAACGCATCAGTCTGAAAAGTGTGGTGTGCTCTGATTGGCCAGATATCCAGTGCATTGTGATTGGCCAAATACCTCAAGCGTGTGACAGAAATGTTACCTCCCCTAAATATACTTTTATGCTGTCTCCTGGCACGATAAGACAAAACCCATTATAAACAATGCATTTGTTTTATCCAGTGGGGACATAATTACTGATTATAATTACTTACTGTCTTTTTACGCATTGCATTGTGCCACATAAACTTAAAACCTTGTCTGCATTTGTGATCGTAGAAACAACAATCAACAACTGCTACTCTCCCAGGAAACAGTCTTCATCCTCCATAAAATGCGCTGCACACGTCTAAATATTTGTGTTGAACTGTTCTAGAACAGTGTTGTAAATTCAACTTAACCACTGATTTCTAGTTGTGTCCTCTTCTGGAAGGCCAAACAAAGTAGTTTCACTTTCACAACAAAACTACAAACTACATTCTCCACAAAATGGCGACGGCAACAAAACTACAGCAAGGTTTAATGTTAGGCTATGCCTTCTTTATTTGTGGAAACATTTGGTTGCGTTATGCAAATCTTCTTTAGTCTTTGCCACTTTACAGATCTTCTTTATGCTCCAAGAACCTGTAACACTCCAAACCGAAAGGGACATTTTCAATTGCATTATATGAACCCTTTGAAAGAAATTGCAAAGTTCTGTAGTATTACTCCAGGAAACAAACTTATCTCAGATAAACATTTAAAACTAAAAATAGAATGGGTAGATCAAGTGTATAATGCATCATTTGGAAATAAGAAGAACAGATGAGTGGCCTTTTTGTTTAGTAAAGCGGTATGCTTTAACAATGAAAAAACTTTCAAGACGAGGATGGCTGATATGTTATGTTAGTTAAATAATTTGGAGGCATAAAGATAACAATTGTAAATATATATATGCTCCAAATGAAGACTGCCACTTTTTCTTAAAAAAAAAAAGAATAGCAGCACCAGTGGCAGATAAAAGTAATTGGATCTTGCTTATCTGAGGAGATTTGAATTGTATATTGAATTTAAAACTAGACAGATCACCTGTAATAGAAAAACCTTAATCTAAATTGTCCAAGGAAAGTCAAATCTGATAGACAAAATGGGTTTAGTAGATGTTTGGTGACAAAATTCATCCTAAGGAAAGAGACTTTACATTCCTGGCGCATGTGCATGTGTAACCCCTCTCACCCGGGTCCTCTCTGACGCTCCTCGCACTCGCTCCGAGCGGGGCTCGAACCCGGGTCTTCCGGCATGGGAGGCGGACGCACTAACAAGGAGGCTAAATGGCTACAGCCACTAGCGTCTGTCGCTAGTGCGTCTCTTGAGATCGGGGAGTGAGGTTTACCTGCACAGCACTACTCGCTGGCCTCCGTTACACATGTGCATGTGCAAGGGAGCTTCTCTAGGATAGATATATATATATATTTAATCAAAAACAGATTTATATAAAGTAAAGGAATGTACAATTGAACTAGTCACCCCCTGTGACCATAACCCATTTATCATGAAAATTAATTTACGATTAGACAGTTTGTATTGGATATTGATGTTAACAATTCAACATACTGGACACGACATACAAGAAATGAATTTATGACACTTAAGAATAGAAAAGTATTTTACATAAAATACAGTGCAACCATTTGTAGTTGCATAAAATACAGTGCAATACATAAAAACAGTGCAATTAATTTGGACATTGCACAGTGCTCTTTCAATAAATGCACAGCTAAACAGATGAGTTTTGAGTCTAGATTTAAATGTGACTAGTGTTTTAGCACATCTGATCTCTTCTGGAAGCTGATTCCAACTGCAGACAGCATAGTAACTAAAGGAGCACCCCCGTTGTTTTGTGTGAACCCTTGGTATTTCTAACTGAGCGGTCTGGTTTATATTTAGTGAACATATCTGCAATAAATTTAGGTCCTAGGTCATTGAGTGATTTATAAAGTCAGTACTTAAAAGAGTAATAGTACTTAAAAAAATCAGTCCTAAAAGTAACTGGAAGCCAGTGTAAGGACCTGAGGACTGCTGTGATATGCTCAGATTTTCTGGTTCTAGTCAGAATCCTGGCAGCAGCGTTCTGGATGAGCTGCAGCTGTCTAATGGTCTTTTTGGGAAGGCCAGTGAGGAGCCCATTACAATAGTCCACCCTGCTGGTGATAAAGGCATGAACAAGTTTCTCCAAGTCTTGACTGGAAACAAAACATCTAATTCTTTCAATGTTTTTTAAATGATAGTATGCTGATTTAGTTACTGCTTTGACATGACTACTGAAACTAAGGTCTGTCTCCAGAATCACACCAAGATTCCTGACTTATTTTTTTAGTTTTTTGACCCCTAGAGTCAAGGTATGCATTCACCTTGAAGACTTCATCTTTGTTTCCAAATGCAATGACTTCAGTTTTTTCCTTGTTTAACTGAAGAAAGTTATGGCACATCCAGCTATTAAAACCCTCTGAGGTCTAAGGGTATTTTTGGGGCCTGGAGAAGTTTTGTCATGACCTGACATTTGTGCTTTGTTCAGTTTCTTATAAATGTCTAAATGGGTAAAGTCTAATATCACTGTAATCAGCACAAACTGGGCTATAATAATATGTGAACTGCATGTATGTACATGATTGTGTTTTTGAGAAAAAAAATGTTATGCATGTTTAGTGAAAAACAAAAAAATGTTAAAACACTTGAGTAAGGCCATAAAACACATACATAACATTGGTTCCCGGGACTGTTGAGAACTGGAGTTTGTAGCCTAGAATATTTCTTTCTAAATGATGTGAAAATCATCTTGTTTACTCACCCACAGAAAACAATATATTGATTTAAATTTTCTATGTCACTTTTTGTTGGTAAAAGTCATATGCGAGTAGGCGTCAACTATCATGAATATCATTGTGATTTACACCTGAGTAGACAAAGGCCTGCATAATGAGCTGCATAATGAGCCATTCAGTCAGCTGTGTCACTTGTTTATTATTTAGACTATGTAACTATCACACAAAATAACATTAGAAGTTAGCAAAAACACAGAAGACACAATCAAGGTGAAACTGCAAAAAAAAAAAAGAAAAAAGAAAAAGGTAAACAGGAAGAGTGCAAGATAAAAAAAGGGGACCACTTTATCATAAAGTGCCCAGAATTGCACAGTTATATGTCATTGTGCCACTCCAGGAAACAGTTCCTTTTTACCTGGACACACAAGTGCACATCACATGCCTGGCATTTCCAAGGAGTGTCCTGTCTCTTACCATGCTTTACTTTGCAAAGCACACAAATCCGGCGACCAGTAGTGGCACCTGAGGGCTGCTCAGATCCTGGAATAGGCACATGGTCAGCACTGGTCTGCTTTGGTGGTATTTTCTGTGACACACCACAGAGCTCTGCAATTAGTCCATCCATAAACTCCTTGTGGGTCATGGTGCCATAAAGCTCTTTGTGTACAATAAAAGCATTGGTGGCAGCAATGTCCAAGAAGTGTAGAAATAGCTTTCTGTACCACTTCATTGTTTTGTGCTGTGTACTGTAGTATTGTAACAGCTGATCAGACAGGTCAACGCCCCCATGTGCTGGTTGTAGGCAGTCACAGGTGCAGGACATGGAAAACTCTTTTTCCTCCATCCATTTTGTGTTTTTGCCCTCCTCTAGCCCGCCAGTAGTCTGTGATGGAACTCAACTTCACCATGGCCATGTAGAAGAGTAGCCCAAAGTAGCAGTACAGCTTACTGATGCTGACATCTTTCCATTTATATTTATGTCCCTTTGCACATGTCCTGGCAGCCTGAGCATTGGTGTTTCGACACAGAGTTGACAGCAGAGTCAGAAAAAAACTTTTTGAATAGACTCATGGGAGTGTGTGCATCACATGGTCTTAGTTGTGGTCCAGGTTCCCTTGTGGGCAGGAATCTCAGCGCCTGTGGAGCCATGTCAATATCATAACACTTAGTATAACACTTTTGAAACTTTTACCACATCTGATATTCGCCAACAAGCTAAGTTGGTAAACAATTCCAGCTTTTTGAAAAATAAAGTCTATATGGTAAATTTTTGTAAGAGATAGAAGATATATATCTCGACCTATAGCATTTTATATATATATATATATATATATATATATATAGGCTATATATATTGTCACGGGAGGAGCACAAGACAGACACAGTGGGCGTGGCGTCAGGCCTCGGAGAGGCTTTTATTAACAGAAATCATAAAACAAAGGGGATAAAAGTGGCCAAAGGGGGAAAGTGTCCAAAATAACAGGGAATCTGGTGTCCTCGTCGTGCTGCGGGATTTGTGTAGGTCGGGCAGTGTTCATCAAGGAAGGGTCCAGGCAAGGGGCGGAGTCCGGCGGCCGCACGCGCTCCCCTCCTTGGTCCGGGGCGCGAGGGGCGGCGGCTTCTCCTAGCGGCCGCGTCTCTCTCGTTGGCCGCGGCGCTGGTAGGGGATGGACGGCCCGGCATCCTGGCCCGTCGGCCGTGTATACGGGTGCGGTTCCCATCCAGATCGCGGGTCCGGCAGCTCACGTCTTGGTGGCGCGGGAGTCCCTCAACGCACCCTTCCTGGACCCACGAGGACACCAGTGTGCATGCACAGGGAAGAGACCGGTCTCCTGAGGAGAGGCGCGTTGGGCTTTTAAACAGCGGCGGTAATGAGGCTCCACTTCCTTCAGGTGTGCCCCATCACACGCCGCCAGCCCTGACTCGTCCAGCGCCCCTCCTCTCACACCCACTCCAGTCGGGAGCCTGGTGAAGGGCGGCGATTTAGGACGGGGTGCCGGTGATAATCAGGGAGGAGGCAGCTGACTCGTCACAATATATATATATATATATATATATATATATATATATATATATATATATATATATATATAGGCTATATATATCAGCATTATATGTGTATTATTTGTGTGTTATATAATTATATAGGCTATATATCATCATCATATATCATATATATATAGTTAAATATGTGCTTTGCTCTTATTTTAGTCAAGTCTGTTTGGAGACGTCCAAATGTAGATATAAAATATGCATTAGCTGAGCAACATTTTAAATCATGAAGGTAATAATAAAAGGCTTACTCGTCAGGAATTATAACCTCAGCTGGGTCCAGACGTTCTTCAAAATGCAAACATCTGTTCTTCATCTGAGGAGAAAGCAGCCTCTTCGTCGCTGTCCAGGGTCATCCGAAGAGCTTCTTCACCCGTGTAGGATGATCCTTTACGTTTTATGTCATTTCTCGGGGGCGTGTCCGTGATTACCTGGCTCACCTCAGTTCATTTCCATATGAACAGCGCGCTATGAGGTAGGCGGGAAAACATTATCTATAATAAGACAATACAGGAGAAACTGGACCAGTCCTTACTTTCATACAAATTACATAAAAATTGATTATTTGTTTTTTATTTGAATCTGTTTATTTAAAAGTAGACATTTTAAGCTTTCTATAGATATATTTATCTTGTATTTGAGGCAAGTATTCGCTGAGATTCAGGTTGTTTCATTTAGGTGTCTGTGAATAGAGGTGACAGAGACAGAGACAGCAGATAACGCACACTGTTTATTTTGTTTATTCTACAAAAGTATAGCGTTTTGTTTTTGTCATGAGTGTATACAAAAAACAGTAAACACTTCAGGAAATTAACCCGCAAAACGCATATATGCGTTAATGGAGGGTTAACAATATGATTTTCTAAAAAAAAAAGAATATATATATATATATATATATATATATATATATATATATATATATATATATATATATATATATATGTTATAATGTTTCACTTAGTTATATATTTAGTCAGGAATTATAGTTTGGAAAAATTTTTGGAAAAAGTTTAACTATTAAAATTTTACACGTTATGTGAAAACTAGTACAAGTTCATAAATAAATAAAAAGAGATTTACTCGTGTTTATGATCTCTGCTGAATAAAGTGCTTCATTCTTTTTTTCTGAGGAAATCCAAATCTCAAATCTTCAACTACATCACATCTTGTTGGGGTAAATTATGTCTTATTACTCTCATCGCAAAGCAAACCGTAAAATAAAATAAAAAAGTTGAAGAACAGTCTCGCTGCGTTGTCTTCTGTTGTGTGGGCGTAGTCAAGCTGCGCGCTTCAGTGAAACATTAGGGAGATGTGAAAAAAACGGGCATCGCGTTGTTTTCATATGGATTACTTTATCACAGAATATTTGTTTTCGGCAGCAGACATACCAAGCTTTCTATAGATATATATCTTATGTCTCTTCGTTGAGTATTTATTGAGTTACAGTTCATTTTAATGATGCGTGTCTAAATGAAGATCAGCACAGACAAAGGCTGCAGACAGCACACCTTGTTTGTTATCTTTATTTTAAAAATGCACAAAGTTTTATTCTTATTATGTCTGTATATAAAAAAGTAGACCCTTTACGGATTTGATTGATGTATTGATCTTATCTGTATGATCAAAACTGAAAATGTAATTTAAGTTCTTTTCGGAGTTATCAGGAGAAAATGCCTCATAACATGTATACACGTTAATCGACTCCAGAGGGTTAATTTCATCAATACATTGGCAGAGGGAGTCAATGGGGCTGTAGTCATTTGGCGATAAGGCTTGGTAAATGTGGGTCATCAGCATAGCTGTGATAGGCAATTTGGTTCTTTCTAAATATTTCCCTTAGTGGGAGAATATACAGGCTAAACTAGAGTGGTGCATGAATTGAGCCTTGTGGGACTCTGCATCTCATGGACGTCCACTTAGACTTGTGCTCTCCTATCCTCACATAATAACTTCTCCCTTTTAAGTATGACCTGAACCAGTTGAGTATCATCCCAGAAAGCCAGACCCAGTTTTTCAGTCTCTGTAAAAATGTTATGATTGTTGTGGAACAAGCAATTGTCTTCTCAAAGTCGTAAAATAAAACTTTAACAAAGGAGTTCCAGTTCCAGATGTCAAAATAAGACTTCATTGGACACAGCAATAAAGCTGAGATGACAGTCGCTGCATTGGAGTTCTCTGTCTGTCCGTGCACTTGTTTTATACCCTCATCTCTGACCAAAGTTTGTAGTTCAGTTGGTAGTTTTTAATTGGCACTGCCTGCCCGGTTTGCCACACTTTCTCACTAGTCCTCTTATTCCATTTTTTATGGTGGAATTTGGCCAAATCAACAATTTTTAAATAAAACTTCCATTTGCCTGTTCCTATTGGTAGGCTGTGGTCAAATGAGACATCGTCATATTTGTTTACCACTGCGGTCATCCTTTGGAAATCACCCAAAGTTCACAGAGTTACTCTAGTTCACAGGTGCAATACACAGGGGTAATTTTAGTACATAGGTAAATGGAAGACTACCAGCACCTCCCAGTGGGAGGTTGTTTATACATCCAGACCTCTTCAACTCTATCAGTACTGCCCAATGGGAGGGCCCTTATACAGCCAACCCTTTATAAGGCATCCAGTATTTGGGAATAACTCAGCATATTAATCAGTATATTAATTACTTTCATAGTCATGCACAGTATTATAAGAAATATAATACCATATTGAGTAAATAACACAATTGTTTATTGCTTTGCAAAACACCAGGCAGGGATATGTCAGCCACAAGACTGAGCGCTGGCCTAAAAAGCTCATCTGAATAATCAGAGAAAGACTGAGATGAAATAGCAGCGGACAAAAAGTTGACATCTCTATGTTTGAATTGCGCCAAATGTGTCAGGCTGACATGGCATTGCCTGATCTACTCCATTATTGCTCTGATCAGACTCTTCAGAGGTCAGTGGCTGATCAATTTCAGTGGGACTTGACCCAGCAACAATGCCAGGGATTGGCAGAAAGTTCACATCCAACAATTATAAACAGTTATGTCTGGATTCACATCAACAACAGTGAACACTGTCGTGCCATTTATCAGCCAATCTTCTTTTTCCTCGTTCTGACTTATTTGCTACCAAAACCCGATCACCCACTGACAAGAGAGTGCCTTCAAGTCAAGTCAAGTCACCTTTATTTATATAGCGCTTTAAACAAAATACATTGCGTCAACCAACTGAACAACATTCATTAGGAAAACAGTGTGTCAATGCAAAATGATAGTTAAAGGCAGTTCATCATTGAATTCAGTGATGTCATCTCTGTTCAGTTTAAATAGTGTCTGTGCATTTTATTGCAATCAAGTCAACGATATCGCTGTAGATGAAGTGACCCCAACTAAGCAAGCCAGAGGCTACAGCGGCAAAGAACCAAAACTCCATCGGTGACAGAATGGAGAAAAAAACCTTGGGAGAAACCAGGGTCAGTTGGGGGGCCAGTTCTCCTCTGACCAGACGAAACCTGCAGTTCAATTCCAGGCTGCAGTACGTATGGGATCCGGGTAACTGCAGTGACCCTCTGATCTCGATACAGGCTGGATCTGGTGGCTTCGGTGACCTCAGAATAAGAGAGAAACAGACTAATATTAGCATAGATGCCATTCTTCTAATGGTGTAGCAAGAACATGAAGTGTTCCCGGTTCCGGTTTACCTAATTAATGCAGCCTAAAAATAACGGATTTGGATATTAAAAGTAAAGTGTGAAAGTGAAGTAAAAGTGAAGTGACATTCAGCCAAGTATGGTGACCCATACTCAGAATTTGTGCTCTGCATTTAACCCACCCGAAGTGCACACACACAGAGCAGTGAACACACACACTGTTAGCACACACCCGGAGCAGTGGGCAGCCATTTATGCTGCGGTGCCCGGGGAGCAATTGGGGGTTCGATGCCTTGCTCAAGGGCACCTAAGTCGTGGTATTGAAGGTGGAGATAGAGCTGTTCATGCACTAACCCCACCCACAATTCCGTCCGGCCCGAGACTAGAACTCACAACCCTTCGATTGGGAGTCCAACCCTCTAACCATTAGGCCACGACTTCCCATACTAAGTATATTACTATGTTATGTGTAAGCCATGTTAAAGAGATGGGTCATTATTCTAGATTTAAACTGCAAGAGTGTGTCTGCCTCCCGGACAGTTAGGTAGGTTATTCCAGAGTTTAGGTGCCTAATAGGAAAAGGATCTGCAGCACGCAGCTGACTTTGATATTTTAGGTATTATTAACTTGCCTGAGTTTTGAGAACGTAGCGGACGTAGAGGAGTATAATGTAAAAGGAACTCATTCAAATACTGAGGTGCTAAACCATTCAGGGCTTTATAAGTAATAAGCAATATTTTAAAATCTATACAATGTTTGATAGGAGCCAGTGAAGTGTTGACAGGACCAGGCTAATATGATCATACTTCCTGGTTCCTGGTACATTTTGGACTAGCTGTAGTTTGTTTACTAAGCGTGGAGAACAATCACCCAATTAAGCATTACAATAATCTAACCTTGAGGTCATAAATGCATGGATTAACATTTCTGCATTTGACATGGGAGCATAGGCCGTAATTTAGATATATTTTTGAGATGGAAAAATGCAGTTTTACAAATGCTAGAAACGTGGCTTTCTAAGGCAAGATTGCTATCAAATAGCAAACCTAGGTTCCTAACTGATGACAAAGAATTGACAGATCAGCCATCAAGTTCTAGGTTATTACATGCAGAGTTTTTTTATATCCTATAATTAACACCTCTGTTTTTTCAGAATTTAGCAGTAAGAAACTACTCGTCATCCAATTTTTTTATATCGACTATGCAATCCGTTTTTCAAATTAGTATATTTCACCAGGCCGCAAAGAAATATATAGTATCATCAGCATAACAGTGAAAGCTAACACCGTGTTTCCTGATGACATCTCCCAAGGGTAAAATGTAAAGCGTGTAGAGTAATGGCCTTTGTACTGAGCCTTGAGGTACTCCATACTGCACTTGTGTTCGATATGATTCCTCTTCATTCACTGCTACAAATTGATGGCTGTCATTTAAGTAAGATTCAAACCATGCTAATGCACTTCCATTAATGCCAACAAAGTGTTCAAGTCTGTGCAAAAGATTGTTGTGGTCAATAGTGTCGAATGCAGCACTAAGATCCAATAGCACTAATAGAGAGATACACCCTCGATCAGATGATAAGAGCAGATAATTTGTAACTCTAAGGAGAGCAGTCTCAGTACAATGATACAGTCTAAATCCTGACTGGAAATCCTCATGGATCCCATTTTTCTTTAAGAAGGAATATACTTGTGGGGATACCACCTTTTCTAGTATCTTGGAGAGTAAAGAGATATTCGAGATCAGTCTATAATTAACTAGTTATTTGGGGTCAAGTTGTGGTTTTTCGTAGCGTTTTCATTCGAAATTATCACTGTTCTTTTCTCCTCTCCTCTCTCTCGCTCCAGTTTTTCACAAGTTCATCAAACAACTGTGGTAAGAAGATTTCATTTTCATATTTCATAGAACGGGTGTATCAAAAGCCCTGGTAGTAGACCCCTGGTGTCCTAGGTTCAGATTGTATACTTAAAAGAGCCCTTCCCCTACCAAATTGGCTTCTTTGGTCAAATGTCACATTGTCATTCACCACATCAGTAAAACTACTAAAACGCTCTGCCATATTTCCACACTGTAACAGTCAAATAATTTCAACTTTAGTATAACAAATAAACAAAAATACTGTTCTGAACAGCATAAATTGATAACAGTAATTAGCTTTTCGGCAAATTAATTGGTTGAAAGTTTGAATTCAAATTGGTGACATGTCTTTGTAGAAAAAAATCATCAACCATCATATAAAATAGTCCTTCAGTCCTTGAGGAAAATAAAACTAAAACCAGTCACTGCAGCTTCCCATGGTGAACGAACAGACATCGATCTTCAGATGAATCCTTAAAAGGTCACGGAACCATTGTAACGGGTCCCAGTAAAGGGGAATCCACTCTGCGTTGTTGATGTCAGCCAATAAAGAAACTTCAGAACTCTCTCTGCTTACCACTGGCTTTATTTTCTGCATAAATGGGGAAATATGTTGAAAATATGAATTTTGTGATCTCTTGATTAAACACCATTTAATGCCTCGACAAACCACGAGACAAACTTCTCTCAGCTCAGAAGGAAGTGAACTGAGCGAGCAATTTCACAAAAGAATATACATGGAGTTAATCTGCTTAGCATAAACTAGCATAAAACAAAAATAACAATAACATGAAATTAATAACAAAGATAGCACTCAAAACTACAACATACCTGCATAAATGGGTAAATATGTTGAAAATATGAATTTTGTGATCTCTTGATTAAACACCATTTAATGCCTCGACAAACCACGAGACAAAATTCTCTCAGCTCAGAAGGAAGTGAACTGAGCGGGAAAAGCGCTCCACAGCGAGAGAGCAAGTATATACTCTTAACCCCTCACTAGTAACCCCCCTTTTTTGGCATGGAGACCGAAATTACATACCCAAAATAAAAAGGTTTCTGCTCATGATTCTTTCTGACTAGATACATAATCAACCTTTGTTCACAAAGCTGACACTTTAAAGTTTACTGTTCAGGAATCAGAATCACTCAGACTGTTATGATAATAGAGATATATAAGCTCAAACATAAAAACAAAAATACAAATATTAAAAACATATGTTTTAAATGCATTTTAAAAAATGTTGATGTAGGAAATGAATTTGAAAACACAGTGTAGCTAAGGCCACAAGTCTTCCAAGACTTCATAAAAAATTTCATAATCGAATCTGTAAAACTGTGAATTTTATGAAATATTTTCTAAGGCCATGTCATGTGTGTTTTTAGAGAAGGCTAATCAGATTGATTTATGGCCCTTGTCATCTCTGTAAGATCTCACATGTAAACACTGCTGTGCTCTTTGTGTATGTTTCACTGTTGAAAGCTGCCCGAATCATGATTGTATTGTTCTCACCAAACGGTTCTTTCACACCTCCGCCAAGTATGACACATTATCCGCATTATTCTTTTATCATTATTCTTTTGTTTTTATTCCACCTTTATTAGCCTTGATTGTGGTTTTTCAGGCTTTACAAAGCAACAAAGCAGCGATCTCACTTCAGTATCTCTTTGCATTTAGCCCTTATTTATCAAAAGTCTTACTATAAAAATACAACAAAACATTTTCTTACGACCTTACGTGAATTATTGAGACAAAAATGCATTATGAAGAAGAAAAGCACCTGCTATTAGTAGCATTGGTGCTAACGTTAGCATCAAGCTACATCTGACAATTTATGAAATTATTAGTACACTTTTACTCAAAACTCACTTTAAACGCAGATCGAGTGTTTATAATAACTTCCTTTAGCGATCAGGGGTGGAATTTGGTCGTTTACTGTTGTAAAAATATGTTATTTGTAGCCTTTTTCATCGCTGCACAAGTTAGCATTTCCGATGTACATTTTCGATTTTTTTTATAAAAACGCCCCAGATCTCAAGAAATTCTCATACCAAGCTTTACTATCGTAATCGCGGGTTTATTATTCGGATATTTTGTGTGTACAGAGGTGTTTCAGTGTTGTTTTGGCCAGATAACTACCAGGAAGTGTGCAGGAAGCATGTGACACGATGGGGCGGTGTCCAGATATTACACTCTCAGATTGACATTTGGGAAGGCCCAATCAGAGTCTGAGTCACAAACAGCACGAGCTGTGACTACTGCACGCACACACAGATCGCTGGGAGAGGCTGTTTATCATCTGATCGCGTAAATCCGTGGAAAATGAATAGAAATGACGATTCTGTCTGAAGAAATATGAAGTAAACATCAGTAAATATATCCATATATCTCCGCAGATATGCATCTTTGGTCTGTAAATCCTTATTGACGCTGTTCAGTGAGTCTATGTGAACACAAATAAACCGCTGCTGACATGACTGAATATGAGTGAGTTGTGAATTTCTATTCAAAATGTGGCATAATACGGATTTATTATTTTGCACTCCTGACATAAATCACTAAATATCGGTCACTGCAACAATGTTTTATCAAAATATTGGTCAAATATCGAAGCTTGAGTCTTTAAACTTTCCATTGATGCACAGTTTGTCCAGATGAAGTAAGACAGTGATGTTTAATGTGCTGTGAAAGTGAAACAATAATAAACTGGGGCCGTCAGCGATGTTTGCACGTAAAGGGGTTAAAGTGATAATGCACTTTAAACTTTAGTTTGACATTGTTTTAATATTGAATCAAACTAGTTTGCATATAATTTGTAAATGAAAGGGATTAATAACAGTATTTAATTTAAAGGGGGGGGGGGGTGAAATGCTATTTCATGCATACATGGAGTTTTTTATACTGTTAAAGAGTTGGATTCCCATGCTAAACATGGACAAAGTTTCAAAAATTAAGTTGTACGTTTGAAACCTTCCGGTTTGTCACAAGTTTCGGAACGTTTTTTTTCAGTATGGGTCTGTGTGACGTTAGATGGAGCGGAATTTCCTTTTATGGGTCCTAAGGGCACTTAGGCACGCGCTCCCGTATAGCAGAGCAGAGACATTAACTGATCAGAGCGAGAGACCGAAATGTCACAAAAGAAATGTGTTTTTGGTTGCGAGGGCAAGACAACCCTGCACAGATTACAAAAAGAAAAAAACATTAAGGGACCAGTGGATGGAGTTTATTTTTACAGATCATCAACGGAGTTGTGCAAGTGTTTTGGTTTGTTCCCTGCATTCCGAAGATGCTTGTTTCACAAACAAGGCCCAGTTTGACGCCAGATTTGCGTATCGTTTATTTCTTAAGGATGATGCAATTCCAACGAAAAAGGGTCACGATCGTGTGTTGGAACCGCAGGCGGTGAGTAAAACTGCTTAATATATCTCTGTGTTGTTAACTTAGCTATCAGCGCGTAAGCACATCAAGTAAACCTTGTACACCTTTAAAGAAAAAAAAGACGACATAAATTGTTACTTAGTCATTTTCCAAAACCGCTATGTGTAACGGAGGCCAGCGAGTAGTGCTGTGCAGGTAAGTAGTGCAGCCTCCTTATTAGTGCATCTGCCTCCCATGCCGGAGACCCGGGTTCGAGCCCCGCTCGGAGCGAGTGCAAGGAGCGTCAGAAAGGACCCAGGAGAGAGGGGTAACATAAGCAAATATATACAGTTTCAATGCATACCACATAGAGACGCTGTTGTAGTCGTTGCTGCTGCTGCTCTCGTTCAGTTTCAGCCTCGGGATCTGATTCTGGATCATAAATAAATGGCTGAATCTGACTGTTAGCCATGGTTTGTTTTGGATGATGTTTTTTTTTTTCTCACGGTAATGTCACAACTTCTTAACGCTCTCAATGCAAAAGCCTACTCGCGCTCGTAATTCTTTAGCTCCGCCCACACGTCACGCCTCCAGCGGCTTGTGTTTTTCCAAAAAAAATCGGCACAGACTATTTTTCTCTTATGAATATAATAAAACTAAAGATTTTTTGGAGATATGAAGGATGCAGTACTACTCTATAGGTACTCAAGATTAACAGGAGTTGGACTGAGATTCTGTTTCAGAGAATGATGGATGAGCAGGAACATGTGCATCTCATGAGATTAAATGGTTACAGAGATCGCATCTGTCAATTTCTTGAGTCCCGGGCACAGGGTGTATCACACAAGGCCTTGTACCAAGCCTGAGCTCGACTGTCCCCGCTGGTCTGCACTCATATTGCTGTTAATGTTCCAGGACAGTGCACACGTCATTTACATGCTTCTTTATGTTTTGAAGAAATGCTTTCGCTAATAGACTGTCTGAAAGATTTAGCACTTAAGCAGCACAGTGATTTCCATTAAACTATGCTGCACATATCAGAGGATTATTAAGGCACGGTATAGCGATATCACTCTAGTCAAATCAGCTAGACTTTTAGATGTGCTCAGGCACGGTTAAGATCACCTAGTCTGAGTATAGAGCTAATACTGCTCTTAGTTCAGAGGAACTTCTTCAGTCTATCTGTTCTTCTCCTAACAGTATATTTCAGTGTAGTCTGTGTGCCTCTGTTTATCTCTATATGTCTGTGTTTGTCACCAATCATTTTACTCAGTGTTAAGACAGATACATTATGTGTGGGTCTTTTGAGGACACACAACTCACAATTCCGACACTTCACAGGTCTCTCAACTCAACTGTATCTCAGTCCTCTAATCAAATGTAGACACATTTTATCTCACAAGCTTTAACTCATTCATTTATATCATGTGAATAATTCAGTCTGTCCACAGCAATATATTCTGTCAGATCTCAGCTTTCACATCTGACTACCTCTCCTCGAGCTTGTTGATGTACACTAAGTAGAAATGCAAAAGGCCCTTTTTACCGCCGCACGTACCGCCGTTGACAGCCTTTGACCATTGAGTGGCGCTTTATCCACAAGTTATCAAACAAGTGCATCAAAGCACATTTTTGCTAATAGACGTCAGTTTTGCCTCACTGACGTGTTAGATTTGATGGCTTCAGTCAGGGAAATTGAAAGAAAAACACTGTAGTTCAAATATTTAATATTTAATATCCACAGATGAAAGTTTAGTAGGCTACTTATGAAGTTATGTGCATTTCTTAGAACGAATTCAAGCAGGATAAATGTCAAGCCTGTGTCTGAGCCTGTGCTTACATTTTCTCTAAGCTACATGGTATTAAACCATATTTTAGATTTGACACATTTAAAAGGTGTGCAGTATTATTTATACTATATTGATTATGCGTTATATTATTCAAAAGAAATTGTGGTTTACTTTGCATCGGAGCATTAAAAGTGGTAGCCTATTTTAGGGGGGTAGGCTACATGGATTAATATGCAAAATGTCAATATTTTCATATATTATGCCTATATTTTAATTTATATTTTCAATAATAAATATATTTTTTCCTTTAAAACAACATGCATTTTTGTTATTCGTTACCTGTCCTTTAACTTATTGGGGAAAAATACATTTGTCTGTAAACTGATTAAGAAATTGTTGCATGTTTAAACATGAAGCACTGTATAATTTTGTTCCCATTATTCATGCCTAATTAGCCTAAAACAAGAAACGAATCAAATTAAACCTGCACGATTAAATCTTTGAAACTCTAAAGAATGGATGGATTAATAAACCATCCTCACGATTAAACTCAAGTTCTCTCATTATAATCAACAAAATACACACAATGTAAAAAAAGAGCTTCATTAACTGACAACATAAGTGATTTTAAAGGGAGCCTTTTTTACTTGCTTTTAGTGCTGGGGGATAGCATATGCCCCCCCCCCAAAAAAAAAAAAAAACTGATTTATGATTTAAATCGATTTTAAAATCAATATTCAAATGACAAAGAAATTTTTCAATACAAGTTTTAATATAGTTTTAAATGTATAACTGAGACAAGATGATAAAAAACTGTGATGTTATTACCTTAATGCTGGAAAGACCTTTACTTTATTTTATTATTATTTTTCTTATATATTATTTTTTATTATTATTTTTTTTTTGTTAATACTAGCCTTTTGTTAATAATCAGCTGTGCAAATTTTGTTTGTGAGGAAAATAACAGTAAATTTTTTTGTCAGTTATTTAATCTAAACAGATCGATTAATTTCTTCAAGATTTCAAAATCAAATAGCCTACTGATAATGTAGTAGCACTGTGAGATTACATTTTATTGAATGCATTATTGCTAAAGTGATTCGTGTGGGTGAGGGTTGAGCCACTCTGAACTACGGGAGAACTGAGTGGTACATTTATTCATTTAGCTGACGCTTTTATCATTTAGCTGACGCTTTTATCCAAAGCGACATAACTACCCCCAAAAACCCAACCCCCTCCAGCTGAACAGAATTCGGTCTGTGTTTTGGCTGTGAGGAACGGTGTGTTACTGGGCTGAAACATGCCTGTACTCAGCAGCACTACTTTTAGTATTCATTATATTCTCGCAGCCCATATTATTATTTCCACAAGCCCATAATAATAATAACAAATCATCAATTAATAATTAATCATTATATTATGAAAATAATTGTTATTTGTGATCGTGGACATTTGCGGAAGGCTTTAAGACCAAGCGGAGTCCTCTGTTCCCGCCTCACAGCGCACGGGACTCGCGCTCAGTGATGCAGCTTCACTGTCTGCGGTTTGACTTTACTAAACCAAACAGAGGCGAATACAACACCATAAATGTTATGCATTTTATGAATAATGAAATGTTCTGAAAAGTATGTATTTTATTTATTCACATGCAGTATGGTCGATGGTATTTAGCAGTTAAAACCTATTTTTAAACTTGAATTTAAATACTCTTAAACTAACTTTAAATTCTCAAGGAGTTTATAAGTAAAAAGGATAAAATATCACAGGGCAGTCTAAATGAACTTGTTAATAATATAATTAGAACTAACAATATAATTAGATTTTTTTAAATTGACAATTTGTGTATAAAATGGGACAGCAACCTTTATATCAAACATTTTTAAATATTGCAATGAAAAAAAACCTCACCCGGATAGCCTATATTAGGCCCAGGCTCTGCTCTGAAGTATAAAATTTTAAGGGATTAATCGCCTTTTTCCTTTGCTGCATTTTTTATTTTTTAAACACGCAAAAAAATTAATTAAGTTTGTCAGAGGAAATAATAAATAAGTCGTCTATAGTTGCATTTTAACAGATTCATCACCTATTCTCTGTTTGCTGCATGTTTTTTTATTTTTTTATTTTTTTAAACACGCTAAAAAATAAATCAGAGTTTGTGAGAGGAAAAAATATAAGTCAGGTATAAGTAGGGATGTGTACCAAAACCCGGTATTAAACTGGCCCCGGTGGCTAATTTATGAAAGACCGAATCAGTAAGATCTGACGCTATCGGTTCTGCTTTCGGTACTGGAACAAGGGAAAAAAGATCATGTAAAAATATAAAAATAATAAAACCTAACTATATTTCTCTGGTTGTTTTTATTTAGACGTGTCTGCTTCTATTTTAACCAATTTATTTTCAATAAACTAAAACAAAAATAATAATAAAAAATGGAAAATGAATACAGCTCGTTATCAGACTGTAAAAAAAAATATGATGAAAAAGTCATGACAACACATTTTTAAGGTTGGCTACTTTAACTTATAGAAATAATTTAAGCAATTTAATGCGTTTTTATACTAGTTTAAATCTGAATTTTTTATACTATTAAACTGAATTTATAATGGGACAGCAACCTTTATATCAAACACTTTTATGTCGTCCACAATTGTGCAACGTGAGAGGAAGGTATTGTGCAAGAGCGCACAAGTGAATGTGAAGAAAATATTTAGGGGATAGGAGGATTTTTTATTCTTAAATTTTCATATGCAATGAAAAAAATGGGATAAACACTAAATAAATAAGTAAATAAAATACATTGATATACAGTATATCCTCTTAGCTTACATGTTGGGTTTACCTTGCTCACTCTGGACACATCCAAATGTTTCCATATTCGTGATGTTGCGTATTTGCAGCTAAACTATTATTTATTAGGTAAAATAGGCTTTGTGGTTCACGTGTGTTTCAGTATCGACGGAAAAATATTATAAAGAGCAAAAATATGCCACAGTAGACCGCTGCTCATGCTGAACTGCGCTGTTTACAATTAATATGTGCGCGTGAGGCACCAGCGCATAAAACAGCTGAAATATACCATACTCAATTTTTGCTCACACAGTTAAGGCATAATTGCAGACAGTTTAAAAAATCAAGAACAATAGCAGTTAATAATAATTGTTGCTGTTAGTGTGGTTCCTCATATGGAACTTGAAGGATTTTATTTATTCATTTTGCTAAGAGCAAACCAGAATGAAAATATCTATTTTTTAATCCGTGTGTGTGTTCCAATACATATATATATATATACATACATATATATATATATATATATATATATATATATATATCAGGGTTTCCGTTGTCCGGTAATTGCCGGACATTGGCCGAAAAAAAAATGAAATGTCCGACAAAATTAAATCTCTCCGGTCAAATTGTCCGAATAAAATTGCCTAATAATCCCGCCCCCCCCAACACAATCTGAATTTGAGAATAAGCCTAAAATGTATAAAGCAAAAATACACCGAACTTTGGCTATGTTATGAAGGAACAGGCTCGTTTGAAAGTTATTAAACATTATTACATGGCTTGGTTGAATTCCAATGTGGAATGCGGTCTGTTATTTCTTGATATCAGACCGCTGCGAAGCACTAGCGGCGCCAGGATTTTGATTGTAGGTGGGCCTCCAGAAAACTGGATGGGCCAGTTAAAATAAGCCAAAAAATAAATAAATTAAAACGGGTTCCCCTTTCATCTCCGTTTCAGCGCTTTTCTGGGCACTGAGGACAGCGACTCAGTAGCCTACCTGAATTTAATGTGTAATTAGCATAGGTAAAAAAAAAAATTGTTTTAAATTGTTAAAAAGACATTACAAGCTTTCTTAAGATATATTTCATGTCTGTGAGGCCTACGCTGAGTTTCGTTAAATTAGGATGAGATGCACTCCAGTTCACTAGCAATGCAAGTGGCCGCGAGGGCGCCTGCATGATTAGGCCTGTCGTCTGCTATATTTGCTTCTTATGTATTAAATCCAGGCAATTGGTTGATAAAAAAAATTATTAAAATTAAGATACAATTTATACAAAACGAAATTCACTTCAAAAAAGTATTTCTACTAAACAAAACTTAATTAAGTGGTCAAAATCATGTCTGACCCGCTCCATGTCTCTCGATATTGCGCATCTTATCTTACTCGTGCGGTTCACTTTTCATAATCAACATAAATTAAAAAATAACATTATAATATTTTAACAAATATTAAACTAAATAAGCTTATTTAATGGCTACAACATGTATAGTAGATCTAGAATCTCTATTTGTACAAATTGCTGCACATTCATTTCATTCTGAATTTTGCACACATAAGTTGAAAGGCATTTGTTTGTGCATGCATGTAAAACATATCTGCAACTTTTATCAAGTTCACTGATAATTATGCGTGCATTTATGAATTATTATCTTAATCTATAATGAAACAAGGACGAAACATATGCTTTGTTTGTTTAGAATGGAATGGATCGCAAATAGATCCGAATGAAGAAATGAACCATAGTAGAAAATGTTTTTTTTTTCCGTCTATTTGAAAGTTAGGCTAATAAACATGTTGCATTCGGCGGCCTGATTATGTCATTTTTTACGTTACATAGCCTGCCTCCAGTTTTCCTCACCTTGACTAATTAAGAGGCGATACTTGACCGGCATATCATCAAAATGTCCGGAAAAGGAAACCTCTGCCGGTCACTTTGACCGGCACCATTTTTTTCTAGCGGAAACTCTGAGATATATATATATATATATATATATATATATATATATATATATATATATATATATATTATAGGAACGCACACACGGATTAGAACATTTTATGTTTTTATTCTGGTTTGTTTTATATATATATTAGTGCTGTCAATCGATTAAAAAAAATTAACTAATTAATCGCACAATTTTTTAAAATTAATCGCGATTAATCGCAATTAAAAGACTGAAACTTTTTGGATATGTAAATGTAAAATGTAAATAATTAATGTAAACTCAAGACAAAGAAACTATTTAAATTCAAAATATGATTGTTTATTGGAATTTTTGTTTAACTTAACACAGATTTTCTCATGTAAACAACATACCTGCAATAAACCATCAATATCCTCCAAATTAACTTTTGACTTGAAAGCCATTTTTATTACAGAAATAAAAACACAGGCATGTAAGTACCATTTGAATTTCAAAACAATCAATGCCAATAAAAAACAAAAATGATTTCCATGTTGAATTCTAAGTGGACTGCAAAAAAATTGCAAAGTATAGTCATTGCCAGTGCTTTAAGTGGGCCGGTACGCACCAGTACTCAGTACCGCCACTTCCAAATATAGCTCTTGAGCGTACCGCCACCTCTCCGTGCGCCCAGAACGTGCTTTTAGCGTACCGGTACGCTCATTTGGACATCTGTTTTAATAGAGGTTTTAATCTTTTTGCCGATTTTCAGAGCGCCCTTCACAATGCAAGCTTCCTAATACATCCCACCCAGAGCAGAAACTACATTACCCATTCACCCTTAAGTTATACAAGTGAATAGCGCATGTGTCGCTTTTCCCACTGTTAAGTGTCAACAACTCAACGTGGCCGGAGAAGGTGTGTGAAACTCGTTGTGAGTTATACTAAAGCAAAATCTTGAGTATTTATTGTCTGATAAACATTAAAAACTGTCTGCGGAGGTTGAGTCGTCCTGCAGCCCCCGCTGGCTGTTCATTGGCTGCAGCATCTTTTTTCTAAGTTCTAAAAAAATACCGTAGAAGGCAAGGCACAAATTTAGATATTCATTTATCTAATTAATCTATAGCGTATGCACAAAGACAATATGATCTTTTTGTCCCCTTTTTGTTTTGAAGCTTGATGAAGAGAGAGAGCGCAAGTTGCTGCAGCTGCGAGGAGGACAGTGATGCACGCGTACAGGAGTGATTGACAGTTCGCGGCACTGTGTACAAAAAATACTCCGCTACACAATTATTTCTTTATTTTCGTTTAAGCTTATTAACGTTAGCGTTACAGAAAGGTCTGATTTACGCACTGTTACAGTCATTGTTGTTTTTGTTTTTTTTAAACAATGACATTTGAGTTCATGATTTTAATGTTGCTGTTTCTTGTGGCAGACTGAATGAAGAGTAATGTTTCTTGTGGCAGACTGAAGAGTAATCCGGCAGAGTTTTATACTGAAACTTTCCGTCTAAAAGTCCTTCCTTGGTCTTATCCATATTTCTTTGCACGTTGAACACACATAGGCCACAACTGGAAATAAAAAAAACTGCAACCGCGTTAATTGCGTTATTTTTTTTTAACGCGTTAAATATTTCAAATTAATCGAATGCGTTAACGCGCTAATTTTGACAGCACTAATATATATATATATATATATATATATATATATATATATATATATATATACCTAGTAATGACTGTTTAATGACAATAGCATGCAGTAAGACTTTGTGTAAAGGTCTTTCTTTTACATTTTTACTGTAGCCTAAGACTATCCCACTTTTTTAAATGAACTCTTACTTTAAATTTTATAATGGATTTTAAGGATGTTAAAATGTTATAATATAATGCTATTGATGTTTTACATGTCCTTTCATCTTAGTTTACAAACCGTCATTTTATTATTACAGTCAGTCCCTTTGCGCCACCTGGCTGTAGTTAAGCGAATTATTTTAACACACGACTGAATTCAGTTAATGCCGCAGCACCGGCAAAGCCCATTTAGCTTGTCCTCCTACTGTATGTGTGTCTGCTTTTGTGTGTCAGTGTTTGTTTGTGACTCTTGTGTGAGGAATCACTAGCTTATTATCAGATGAGTTTTTGTGAGTCTGATCATAAATTAATTTAATATTCAAAAAATCACTTGATCATTTAGGTCCACATGTTAAAAGTGAAACTATTTCATATCTTTTTTTCTTGTCCTGCAGCTGAGAAAGGTTGAAAGATGATGGCGTTTGTTGAAGAACTGCTTCTGAAGTCGCTGGAGGAATTGGTCAAAGATGATCTAAAGAAGTTTCAGTGGCACTTAAAGAAACATAAGTGTATATCAACATCTGAAATGGAGGATACAGACCGGTTAAAAACAGTGGATAAACTGGTGGCGTGTTTTGGACCAGAAGAAGCTGTGAAGATCACGGTCGGCATCCTGAAGAATATGGGAATGAATGACTTAGCTGAGCAGCTGGAGAAAGAACACAAGCAAGGTGACATTTAACTAACTGTGACTGTAATACGAGCTGTAACGTGTCACTGTTTAGCAGTGTAACTCTTTGACTTACACTTTCCTCTGTGCTCTGCTGAAGTGTTTGTGTGATTTGTGTTTCCCAGTGAGTGAACTTGTCTATCTCTCTCTCTCTCACACACACACACACACACACACACACACACACAGCTCAGGCTGAGGGCAATATGAAGACATCTGATTCTGCTGGAGATCATTCAAAAGAGAAACAGGTTAAATAACTGTCACTGCTTGTACTGTACATAGAAACAAGAGGAAATAGAACAGCAATTACAGGACATAGCCCAACAGCAGCATGTCTTAAATACTTAATACATTTAATAGAACCCAGTTTACAAGCTTGATTAAAATGGTTTATACTGTGATACAATACATTTTTACATTCTGATACAAATTATGCTTGACCAGTAGGTGAAATAATTTAGTTTCATCAATGCAACATTACAATCACAAATACAAAGTATTGTAACACAGAATACTGCAAAACTGATCAGTTCTATTGAAGAACTAACTGGTGATTGATCAGTTCTATTGAAGAACTAACTGGTGATTATTCATTAACACTTAACTCACTACTGTAAACTACTAAGGAAAATGTGTTAACTAATCAGTATGTAATATAATTTTATGATTGTGTTAACCCCTTACTAGTAACCCCCCTTTTTTGGCATGTAGACAGAAATGACAAACCCAAAATAAAAAGGTTTCTGCTCGTGATTCTTTCTGACTAGATACATAATCAACCTTTGTTCACAAAGCTGACAAAGTTTACTGTTCAGGAATCAGAATCACTCAAACTGTTATGATAATAGACATATATAAAGCTCAAACATAAAAACAAAAATAAAAATATTAAAAAAATATTTTTTAAATGTATTTTTAAAATTGTTGATGTAGGATATGAGTTTGAAAACACAGTGTAGCTAAGGCCACAAGTCTTCCAAAACTTCATAAAAAATTTCATAATCGAATCTGTAAAACTGTGAATTTTATTAAATATTTTCTAAGGCCATGTCATGTGTGTTTTTAGAGAAGGCTAATCAGATTGATTCATGGCCCTTGTCATCTCTGTAAGATCTCAAATGTAAACTCTCCTCTGTATTTTGTATGTGTGTTGGCTTTGCAAAACTCCCTGACTCATTGTTCTATTTTTCGCGAAGTGTCACGAGATTTTCGCGAAGTGTCGCAAGACTTGAAACTGAGTGTTGTGTCATTTCCCTTTAAATATGGCCACGCGCTGTTGTTTAGTGTGTGTGTGCGGGAGATGGTGTGTTGAGCTGCTGCAGGTGGGCGTTTAGTCGGTAAAAGATTTTATTAATTTAACTCCTGGTTTAAATTATGTATGTCAACCTTTATGTGTATTGTATGTGTATATGGATCTGATAGCAGGTGCTAGTGCTGGCTGTACTTTAATTATACTGAGTCTGACTGTATATATATATATATATATATATATATATATATATATATATATATATATATATAGTGCCTATTTAACTGCGTTATACATTAAGCTTAATATTGTTGCATTACGAAGTTGTCAACTACCCTTTTTGATTCTGAAGTGCATTTTGATTATATGTATTGATGTTGTCTATTTATAAGAGTAATCTTGTTGATTGTTAAATTATTTATATTGCTATATGCAGTATTTAATTTGAAGAATGTACATGGAACACATTAATTGAGATTAGGATGATATGATGACTTTATTGTATTATGGTTATGGTGATTAACAGTTTAGATGCTTGGAACCAGAGTGATGTATTAATTGGTCCCGTTTTGTACAGGCCAGGTTCTGCGCATTGATGGCGAGCCACTAGGCCCAAAAACTGATGCTTTGGGATGCATTCATCTATTGGCGTGGTAGGAGGTGCTGCAGCTGTTAATTGATACACCTGCCACACACCCTCAAAGACATTTGAACACACCTTTTGGGGATTCTCTATACATCAATACTGAGCTTGTGAACTGTTCCATTATGGACCCCTTGGACTCTGCCTGTCTTGAGGGCTGTGTGTTGTGAACTGCTGTGGCTTTTTGCACCTTTTTTTATTATGCTTTACCAAATGCTGAATTGTTGTATGTTCATTAATCAATTTGAACTGGATACTTCCTATGTGCAGGTGTAAATATTGTAAATACTTGTTGTTCTATATGTAATACAATTCACAATTGCACTGCAGCCTTGACTCTGTGTATCATTGAACTTTACCTTTTCCTCTTTGAGCCAAACTAGAACCTTCTGATACTGGTCCAACATTTTAATTTATGCACTTATAGATGCTACATAACTTTGGCGAGCCGGCCAGGAGGAATTGGTAAGTTTAATGTGCATTGGAGTTATTGATTTGGGTTATATTGCAGTTCAGTAAAAATAATGGATGTGTTTTTGAAACGTGGTATTAAAATACCAAAAGCTGTGTTGTTGGAGGGCATAACTGGACCAGGAAGTAATGAAGTTATTGAGCTTTTAAGCCAATATTGGTCAGTCGATAAAATTGAGGAAATTTCTGAGACCGAATCGGAGTATGATGGTGTGCTTGTGGTTGAATTTACTACCGGTGCAGCTTTTGAATCGTTGCGTCCCATTTTGCCATACACATGGGTCTCGTCTAAAAAGACACATACATGTTGTATTTTGGAGTTATCTTCTGTTTGTACAGATCACCTTGCTAAAGCTAAAACTATGTTGTATTTGTCTGATTTGAAGAATTTAGCCAAATTAACTGGGGTTGACTACACAGAAGTACTCAAAACAACAAATGTCTCAGATTGTACTTTCGGTTTCTGAGCTCTGCCCTGCGCCTCATGTGGAAGATCCGTCAGTAACTGGGTCGCCTACGCTGCCATAGCCATCAGTGAAGCAATCAACTCAGTCTCCATCAGCCATTCCTGTTCCCCTTGTGGACACTGCTGCTCCCAGGTCTGTCGCTGAGCCCTGCAGTGACCCAGCTAATCCTAGGCAGCCAGGTATGAGACATTCAACTTCCAGCATTGATGTCCATCCACCTGAGGTTCAGCGCTACGTAGTAGAGTACATTGTGAAGAATGAGGAGAGTGCAGTACATCATCAGAGGCTCAGAGTATTCTCAGGTCGGTTTCCCAGACCCACTCATGAGGCTGACTATGACACCTGGCGGTTGGGAGTAGAACTTTTGGTGAAGGATCCATCTGTGTCCGACCTCCATCACTTTAGGAGGATAGTGGAGAGCCTCCTTCCTCCAGCAGCAGACATGATGAAGCAATTGAGTACCAGCATGTTACCTGTAGTGTATCTAGACACTCTTGACTCTGCATATGCTACTGTTCAAGATGGGGACAAACTGTTTGCTAGATTCATGGACACATTTCAGGATACCGGCAAGAAACCATCTGCCTACCTCCAACGGCTCCAGGTTGTCCTGAATTCTGCCATGAAAAGGGATGGAGTCATAGGGTCTGAAGTAAATCGGCATTTGTTGAACCAGTTTTGTCGTGGATGCTGGGACAATTCTTTGATTGCTGAGCTCCAGCTAAAACAAAAGAAGACATGTCTACCCACTTTTGCTGAACTGCTGCTCCTCTTGCGCACTGAAGAGGACCGAGAGGCAGCAAAAGCTCAGCGAATGAAGCAATATCTGGGGTCTACACGACAGAAAGCTACATCTCATGCCCAGTTTGCTCGTGTTAACCTTGAAGATGGGACTGCAGTTACCGCATTGGTTAACATCACCCAGCAACTGGCTCAACAATTAGCTGACGTCCAGCGACAGTTTGCCATGCTAACGGCCAGGCCGTCAAGGACCAGCCTTATTCTTAAGACTTCCACCTATAGTAAGCCACATGCCAGGGCCACTAATCAGCAGCCTTGTCGCTCCCCACTTACTCCGGCAAAACCTGATTATTGCTTTTGGTGTGGTGAGGATGGTCACATCCGTCCCCAGTGTGAGAATGAACCAAATTCTACCCTGGTTGCTCGTTAAAAGAACAGTTCAATAGCAACCAACAAAACGCTTCCAACTCCATCCATTTAAACTAAGTTCGGTCCTTGTTGTGGGACAGACAGGGGCCAGAGGGGACCAAATCTGTCCAAAGGAAAAAAAGATTGTCAAGTGTGCAGAATTGTCACAGTCTAAGATAAAGAATGTAACCATACAACTTCCAAAGGGCTTGGTGGGTTCAAAATGTTCTGCAGTTGTCCAAATTGCTGGACAGAACTACCCTTGCCTTTTGGATACAGGTTCACATGTCACCACGATTCCAGTCTCTTTGTACAATCAGAGTCTCAGCGATCACCCTATGAAGCCGCTTTACGACTTACTCCAGGTAGAAGGTGCCGCCGGTCAGTCAGTACCATACATGGGGTATGTATAGATGACCATAGGCTTTCATAAAGAGTTCTTGGGAGAGGAATTTGATGTACAGATTCTTGCCTTGATTGTACCCGATGGTCATCCTGAGGGTTTTTCAATGGTGCTTATTGGCATCAATACTCTGGAGCCTTTATTTGAGCGATATACCAGCAGTGATATCTCTAATTTTTAACCTACGGCTCAAGGGTACTGTGCAGTCTTAAAGCTCCTACAATTGAAGCACCAACAAAGCCAGCTGGGTCGAGTAGGATCCGTGAAGTTGTTGAGTCAGACATCATTACTGATCCCTTCTGGTCAAACCATTGTTCTAGAAGGCTCTGCCAGAATACACAGTCCAACTACAGTTCAATGGGCTGTGATTGAACATCTTATATCCCCCCTCCCTGGCGGGCTATGTGTCTAGAGTTGTGTCATCACATTCCCAACTCATGCTCCCTATAAGGTTCTAGTTCAAGAATGTTCTCAAAGAAGCACTTTGGAGTTAAATTTTGGTGAATCGGTTATCCCACCTGAATGGAAGGAGCGAGTAACATCTAAGCTCAACCAAATGCCTGAAGTGTTTTCTCACCATGATCTTGATTTCGGCTGTATGGACCAGGTAAAACACCATATCAAGCTCCACCATGAAACCTCTTTCAAGCTTCGAGCTAGGCCGATCCATCCCCATGACATTGAAGCTGTTCGAAGCCATTTGCGGGATCTGCTTGGAGCTGACATCATCCGGGAGTCTGAGTCATCATTTGCCTCCCCAATTGTGGTGGTCCGGAAGTGGAATGGTGATGAATTAAATTGACAAACTGTGAAAGACGCCTATGCCCTGCCGAACCTTGAAGAGTCGTTTTCAGCATTAACAGGCTCCAGATGGTTTACGGTTCTGGATCTAAAATCTGGATATTACCAGATTCAAATGAATGAAGCTGATAAGGCTAAAACTGCGTTTGTGACACCGTTGGGGTTCTGGGAATGGAATCGGATGCCGCAAGGTGTTACGAATGCTCCAAGTACATTCCAGAGACTTATGTAGAAGTTTATGGGTGATCTGAATATCAAGGAAGTCCTTGTATTTCTAGATGACATCATTATTTTCTTTGACACCTTAGAGGAGCATGAGAAGCACCTATTCAGAGTACTTACCCGCCTGAAGGAATTTGGTTTGAAGTTGTCTCCTGAAAAATGTAAATTTTTCCAGTCTAGTGTACGTTACTTTGGACATGTTGTATCTGAGAAGGGGGTTGAAACGGACCCTGGAAAAATGTCTGCTCTCAAATCCTGGCCAGTCCCCCTAAATCTTAAAGAACTACGGTCTTTTCTAGGATTTGCAGGATAGTATCGGAGGTTCATAAAAAATTACGCCACCATAGTAAAACCACTTAATGTCCTTACGAGAGGCTATGCACCCCTTCGTCAGTCTATCAAAGATAAAAAACCTGCTGGAAAGTTCTTGGATCCAAAGCAGTCCTTTGGGGAGAGATGGACGCCTGATTGTCAGGCTGCTTTTGACATAATAATTTCTAAGCTAACATCTGCTCCTGTCCTTGGGTTCGCCAATCCGAAGTTGCCCTACATCCTTCACACTGATGCTAGCATAATTGGATTGGGAGCCGTTCTATACCAGGAACAGGACGATCAACTCCGGGTAATTGCTTAAGCCAGCCGAGGCCTATCTCAGAGTGAGTCTCGATATCCGGCACACAAACTTGAGTTTCTGGCCTTAAAATGGAGTGTTACAGAGAAATTCCATGAATATCTTTATGGTGCTAACTTTTCAGTTGTTACAGACAACAATCCTCTTACGTACGTTTTGACCTCAGCAAAATTGGATGCCACAAGTCACCGGTGGCTAGCTGCATTATCAACTTATTCCTTCAAGATGCAGTATAGAGCTGGCAGACACAACTTTGATGCCGATGCTTTGTCTAGACGTTACAATGAAGTGTCCGATAAGGCTTCAAGCTGTGAAGAATGGGACCTTGTGAACCGCCTAGCAGAGCAACTGTGTGACCCTGGTGAAGCTGTTGAAATTGACCCCGACATCGTGGTCGCTATATGTCAGAGCAGCCTAGTTAGATCATGCCATCCTGCTGATTATACTCAATCTGATGTGACCTTAGTTGAGTCTTTTTCTGTCCATGCTAATATTATTCCTAACTGTTTTTCTGAGGAAGAGTCACATGGCCTTCCTGTCATTTCTCCTTTGAACCATGCTGACTTAAGAGAAGAGCAGTGTGCTGACCCAGCAATTCGAGAAGTCATTTACCAGCTTGAGACAGGGGAAAAGGTTTCTTCCACTGTCAAAGAGGAACTTCCTGAGCTTCCATTGTTGTTACGGGAGTGGAATCGATTGGAGCTGGAAGATGGAGTTTTATACAGGTGAAGACAGGACGAAGATAAACTTACCCTTCAGCTTGTTCTGCCTCCAGTGTTGCAGTCTGTAGTGTTGAAGAATCTCCATAGTGACATGCAGCACATGGGTATAGAGCGAACTCTGGATTTGTTGCGGCAGCGATTCTTTTGCCCAAAAATGGCTACTAATGTCGAGAACTTTATTAAGACCTGTGGTCGTTGTATAAGACGTAAGACTCCTCCTGATAAGGCAGCTCCTTTAGTAAATATTAAAACCAGTCGCATTCCAGAACGTTTACATTCTGACCAAGGTACAGACTTTGAGTCTAAGCTGATTAAAGAGCTCTAAGATGTAGCCGGCATCAAGAAAACTCGGACCACTCCATAACATCCCAGGGGCAACCCTGTTGAGCGCTTTAACCGGACACTGTTAAACATGCTGGGAACTCTCGAGAACAAGCAGAAGGCTAAGTGGAGGGAGTACGTTAAACCTCTTGTCCATGCGTATAACTGTACGCGGAATGAGGTAACCGGGTTCACACCTTATGAACTTCTGTTTGGACGATCCCCACGACTCCCGGTTGACTTGCCAGTATGTAACTCTCCATCTCCCTCGCACTCCCAGTATGTGAAGGATTTAAGATCACGTCTCGAGGAGAGCTATAAGCTTACATGCCAGAATTCTCAGAAGTCAGCTAAAAGGAACAAAAGTTGGTTCAATCAATGTGTAAAACCTGCAAGCTTGGATGTTGGGGACAGAGTCCTTGTTCGGAATGTTAGAATCCGAGGAAAACACAAGCTCGAAGATAAGTGGGAACAAGAGGTGTATGTGGTTGTAAAACGTGCATGGGATCTTCCAGTTTACATTGTCAGACCAGAGACTAGGGAGGGACCTACCCGTATGCTCCATCGTGATCTGCTCTTGCCCTGTGGCTTCTTATCAGCTCCGGTAACAGAGGATTTCTCAGAAGATCTTATTTCTCAAAAACCCCATACTCGTAGCCAGAGTCGCAACCGTACTGACCAAGTTGATTTCTTTGAGGATGGGGATACAGCGAATGCTGAACTTACCATCTTTGGGAGTTTTCCCCAGATTCCAATGAAGTTTAGTGTGGAAAGAGTTTATAAGAGTACTCTTGTTGATTGTTAAATTATTTATATTGCTATATGCAGTATTTAATTTGAATGTACATGGAACAAATTAATTGAGATTATGATAATATGATGACTTTATTGTATTATGGTTATGGTGATTAATAGTTGAGATGCTTGGAACCAGAGTGATGTATTAATTGGTCCCGTTTTGTACAGGCCAGGTTCTGTGCATTGATGGCGAGCCACTAGGCCCAAAAACTGATGCTTTGGGATGCATTCATCTATCGGCGTGGTAGGAGGTGCTGCAGCTGTGATACACCTCCACACACACCCTCAGAGACATTTGCACACACCTTTTGGGGATTCTCTATACATCAATACTGAGCTTATGAACTGTTTCATTATGGACTCCTTGGACTCTGCCTGTCTTGAGGGCTGTGTGTTGTGAACTGCTGTGGCTTTATGCACCTTTTTTTATTATGCTTTACCAAATGCTGAATTGTTGTATTTTTATTAATCAATTTGAACTGGATACTTCCTATGTGCACGTGTACATTTTGTAAATACTTGTTGTTCTATATGTAATACAATTCACAATTGCACTGCAGCCTTGACTCTGTGTATCATTGAACTTTACCTTTTCCTCTTTGAGCCAAACTAGAACCTTCTGATACTGGTCCAACATTTTGATTTATAATTGCAGCACTTATAGATGCTACATTAAGGTTCAAGAAAAATAACTATGAAGTAACTACTAATGAATAGTTATACACAAATAGTCACTATAATAATCAGGCTGTGGCCCACAAATCAAGTACTTGAGTAAAAATACAGATACCCCAATAAAATATTACTCAAGTAAAATTATAAGTAGGCCTATTCATTTTAAAAATTACTAGAATAAAAGCACAAGTACAACGTGCTACAACAGTTGCAATATTGTTACTGTCTACTCATTAGACTTAAATGGAAATAAAATATGTATTTTGTTTGCTTCTAAATGTTTAACTTTTGATTATAAAATGTTTGTTAATTTAGTTTAAATGTGGGCAGTATACATGTTACAATGGAATAAAATAAGCTATATTAAGAAATGTTCTTTTTAGAGTGCAAGTTTGATTTAAAGTTTTGATGAGTCAAATTATTATTTACTGATATGTTCACTTTAGAATACTGTTTTAGGTTCTCAGTGATTCCCGTGGAATTATCTGATAATTCTTTATTAATTACTAATGGGTTCACAATATTTTTACTTTAGAATACTGTTTCAGGTTCTAAATAAGTCTTGCAGAATTATTTGATAATTCTTTATTAATTACTATTAATTACCTGTATTTTCACTTTCCCTCAGTACTTGCCTTACACACAGAAACTGAATTAATGATAATGTGGTATAGGCTGAGGAGGCACACATAAGCCCCTTTCACACTGCCATTCCGGCAAATACACAGGTAAAGGCGGGCGTACACGGTGCGAATTCGGATGGTCGAAGATCGTATGTCAACGCAAACGGCACGAGTGAGTTTATCTGAAAATCGTACGGACGACATGATATAGGCTACGACACGATTTTACAACCTGCGAATTCCAGAAGCAATCGCACGAAGTTGATAGACGCGCTCGACTTGAAGCAGCGCTGCACGCACAGAAGGATCACTGTATGACATTACCGCGAGAGCAATATGAGAGCACACATATCCAATGCATTCGAATCGCTCTCGTGGTACTTTGATGTCATACAGGTGATCATTCTGTGCATGCAGGGGTGCCTCAAGGGGAACGCGCCTAATATAACTGCTCTCCCTCTCTCATAACTGCAAATAAAATATTGATATGAGCCTTGACTGTTTCCTGCACGTACAGGTTATTTTTCAGCAATAGGAAACCGGGACGTTTGGTTACCCTGTGTGTGTGTTCTTGTAGGCCTATATAGTTTATAAATATCTGAAATGGGTATTAAAATGTAAACATGGTTTATGAGGACAATTACTGTGCTCTCGTAAACCAAATGGCTTTAAAAAATGCTATACGGTTTTTAATAGAAATTTTAAACATGCATTTTTCGTGATGGATAGAAGTAGTGTATGGGGATATACAGTATAGAATACCGTTACGTCTATGGAGAGTCCCTGTAAACTACATATGCGTGTGTGAGAGAGAGAGCGAGAGAGAACTAAAAAGGCATTGGAATACGTTGCTAGAAACATCATACAGCGCTCGCTGTTCCTGTCAGACTTCAGCTGCCATCTTCGTCTTTCTTCTTCTGTGGTTTTCCTAGTTCGTGATTGGTCAACTTCAGATAAATCAACAAATCGGCTCGTTCAACAGCACAAATGGCACGAATTCAAACCGATAGCTCACAAACTTTTTAGACATGTTTAAAAATGATCGGGAGGTCGGGAAGTGCTCGTAAGCCACTCTGCTCGGCTCGTAATTCATCGCAAATGATACGAGCCGCGACCATACAAGAATACGCGTTCTTCGTTATAATATTGAAAACAATCGCATGCGAACTCGTACGACAGCAAAAATCGCACCGTGTATGCCCGCCTTAAAGTGTATACCCACGAATGGGCATCGCTCATTGCCCAGAGAAAAGTAGACGGCGCGTTTGGAATAAACTGAAGCATTTATAACATTTATTGCATTAAGATAAAGTAACGAGAGGAGGGTCGCCCACAGTAACGAAGTAAAAGTACAGATTTTTCCCAAAAAATTTACTCAAGTAAGAGTATAAAGTACCCATCTTTAAATATACTCCGAAAAGTATTAGTTACCCCGAAAAATTACTCAAGTAAATGTAACGAAGTAAATGTAACTCGTTACTACCCACCTCTGCTTGCTAATCATGCTAGCAACTTTGCTAATCATGCTAATGACATGGTAGTCACTTGCTTGTAATGCTAGCAATATGTTAAGCACTGTCTTTTTTAAACATCTTAAACTTTTAAATCTTTTTAAACTTTTCACATTTTCAAACTTTCTAAACTTTTCAAACTTTCTGGTCAGGCTTTCTCAAGCCAACTTAAAGTTTGTCTTGACAAACTTTTTATCTAGTTGTGTATAACTGTTCATTAGTAGTTACTTCATAGTTATTTTTGTTGAACCTTTACCCATTAGATAAATAATAGTAGTTCTTCAGGAGGTATGACAGAATATATTAGTTATTGATTAGCTAACTGTTACTTAACACAATCATAACATTTTATTACATACTGATTAGTTAAAGCTGCAGTAGGGAACTTTTGACGCTCTAGCGGTTAATAAACAGAACTGGAGTAGCCGGAGCTACTTCTCTCTGTTTATGTCTATGAAGAATCACAAAGGTACTGGGTTACTCTGCCGCGGTACCCCCGAAGCAATCTAAAATAGTCTGAATATAAACACTTATTATAGGTGCACCCTAGTGATTCAGGAGAAGCTAAAAACACGGTTTGGATAATGGATTCATGGTATATTCGCTAATTATGTTAATTTTTCTACATTTTGAACACAAACTGCAAATGACAATAGGACCACTGGGAGGAGCCAGAGGAGCTTGATTTTTTTCACAGATTATCTGTCTCATATTCTACTGTCAGGACATAATGACAAGTTTAATATGTAAAAAAATTTTTTTTTACAAAAGTTCCCTACAGCACCTTTAACACATCTTCCTAAGTAGTTAAAAGAAGTGAGTTAAGTGTTAATGAATAATCACCAGTTAGTTCTTCAACAATTCATTATTAGTTATGCAGTAAGAAAGAAACAGTATTCTAAAGTGCTACCAAAAGTATGTAAGTTATATAAAAGTTGTAAAGTATGTAAATCTTTGTAAGAATCATTAATCTTTCTCTCTCTTTCAGCTGATAAATCTCCAGTCCAGATAAGCAGCAGTGCTCAGCCTGGAGCCAATGTTGTTGAAGTGAAAGCTGAAACAGGTGCAAGTTTAAATGCTCCTGTACTCACTGGAAGCACCTTCACTGGAACAGTTAACTTCATCTACAGCTCACATGCTGCAGGAAACGGTACACTGACATCACCAATACTAGCATTTGAGTAAAGACTGGTGATGTTATGTCCTAGTGAATTTAATGGGATACATGATTTAGCACAATTTTAGTGCTATAGAATACTATAGCATAATAATCTAAATTATTATTATTCTGTATCTTGTTTATTTCTCTCTTTCTGTATTTATGTCAGATAAACTCAAATGCTCAGAGACAGCAGAGAATAACAGAGAAAAACAAGGTAAACATTTAATTTATGAACATTTATTGTGTAGCTGCTAAAGAAGAGGGTCCTTCTCCCCATTTACATATCTGATTTAACAGTAATTAATATGATGAATTAGTTCATTGATGCATTTGGTGTTATTAGTGAATAACATTATATATGCTATTTAATGTGCATATTTTGTATAAATTTTAGTCAGACTGAAATTCCTGCAGAAATAAATATATTGTGTCTATGAACGTGGAGGCAAAAGTGCAGCTACTCTTATAAAGCATTAAAAGTAGTATTCATTTTACAAAACTAGTGTATGAAATGGCAAATAAAAATTATGTAATTTCATTTTCATTTTGCACCAAACGTCGCACAAATCTATTGGAAAATGTAATTGTAAATACAGAAATGCATTGCCATTTTACATATTGTATTGTCATTTTGCATATTACATTCCAAATTAAATATTGGTGATCTGTTGCATGATGATTTGTTCTGAACATTTTTTGTTAATTTCTTGTCCAATCTATCCTTAAAGCCGTGTTGCTGCTGATGTTTTTCTTCCGCTGACCTCAACCCATGCCTTGCTTTTTCATTGGCTGTAGCTTGTCGCGACACCTGACACCATTTGATGATGAGTCAGCTGACCAATCCAGATATTTAAAATGCTAGATATTTGTTTGGTGTTGTGACATGTCAGCGAGCCTCAGTGATGCATCGTAGAGTAGTTCAAACATAAAGATTGCAGAGCGCAGACCATGTCAGAGTCTACATAAAGATTTTATAATCATTATTTTATTAAAAACCAATAACTTACACTTAACTGACTTTTCCATTTTCTCAAAGGCTCAGCTGCAGAGTACAGTGGAGCTACTCATGATGATTACACAAAGACCTCGAAGGACAAGTTAAAGCAGGAATGTGAGCGGATATTGGTTGGTAATTCACAGACGGGTGAAAATAAATACCTGGATGATATTTATACAGATTTATATGTGGTGGAGGATCAGACTGGAGGAAGAATGAATGAACACGAGGTGAGACAGATTGAATCAAAACACAACCGACCGCCTGCCAAGGACACGCCGATCCAGTTTAAAGACATGTTCAAAGACCATATGGGTCGACAAAACAGGAAAGTGTTGACAGTGGGGATTGCAGGAGTGGGAAAAACTGTCTCTGTAAATAAATTCATCCTTGACTGGGCTAAAGGAAAAGAAAATCAAGATATAGTCTTCATTTTTCTACTCCCATTCTGTAAACTGAATTTGATTACAGAGGAGTACAGTCTCATGGGATTGCTTAACACATACTGCTTTAGTGGCTTTAAAGGGCTGACATCTCTTCCTGAAGATGGCAATAAGGTCATGTTCATTTTTGATGGGCTGGATGAATGTCGCTTCCCTTTGAGCTTTAAACAGGGTGACAGTTTTACAGATGTTAATAAGAAAACAACAGTGAGTAAGATAGTTACAGCCCTAATCAAGAGACATCTGGTTCCCTCTGCTCTCATCTGGATCACATCCAGACCAGCAGCAGCCAGTCTGATACCCCGAGAATACATTGACCAGGTGACAGAGGTACGAGGATTCAATGATGAGCAGAAAGAGGAGTACTTCATCAGAAACAGCAGTCCTGAGGTTGCTGAAAACATCATCCGTCACATCAGAAAATTCAGAAGTCTGTACATCATGTGTCACATCCCGATCTTCTGCTGGATCTCTCTCACTATTCTTCAGCCTCTACTGGTTCAAGAGAGCAATGACAAAACACCTACAACCCTCACAGAGATGTACACAAACTTTTTACTTTGTCAGAAACAACAGATGGAAACAAAATATTGCGATGATGCTGAAACTAATCCTAAAGTCATGTCTTTTGATGATATTATTCTGAAGCTTGGGAAACTGGCCTTTAAACAACTACAGAAAGGTAATCTGATTTTCTACAAAGAAGATCTTGAGGAGTGTGGACTAGATACCATTGAAGGTTCTGTGTACTCTGGGTTATGCACCCGGATGTTTCAGGAGGAAAAATCTATGTCAGTGAGAAACGTTTACAGCTTCATACATCTCAGCATCCAGGAATTACTTGCTGCTCTCTATGTGTTTTTTAATAACAGAAACAAGAAAGCAAACCCTTTTCTTAAATCCTGGAAAAAACTAACATGTATCCTGTCCACAAAGCCACTGCTTAAACTTCATAAAGCTGCAGTCAATGAGGCTTTACAAAGTGAGAATGGACACCTGGACCTCTTCCTCCGATTCCTCCTGGGTCTTTCATTGGAGTCCAACCAGAGATACCTGAAGGAACTACTGCCAGGACTGAAGCTCAAAACAGAGGACACCAAAAACACTGCTGACTATATCCACAAGAAAATAAAGGTGGAGGAATCAAACGAGAGGAAAATCAATCTGTTCCACTGTCTGAATGAACTGAAAGATGACTTTGTGGAGGAAATCCAGAAGAATCTGGGCTCTGGAAAACCTTCGGAGCAGAATCTCTCTTCTGCTCAGTGGTCAGCTCTGATGTTTTTGCTCCAGATGTCAGAAGAGACTCAAGAGAAGTTTGAACTGCAGAAATACAAAAGATCTGATGAAGCACTGATGAGACTGCTGCCAGTAATCAAAAACACCAGAAGAGCGCTGTAAGAGTCTTTTTAGTATTAATTTATATTCACTGTTAGTTGTTTTAAAGGGAGACACTCCAGGCAAAAAGAATGTTTTTAGATGCACCTGTTGATTTTGGGTTTTTTGGCTTTTCATAAAGTGTTCATAAAGACTACTGGAAAGAAAACATCCAAAAGACACTATTATGTGTTTCTTTTATAGAAATATATTGCTTCCTGGTTGAGTGACAAAAAGAGATACTAAAAAATCCTTCTGTAAAAACATCTGACTAATATGAAAAATAAAAAAATCCGGTTCAGATTTTTGTACTAGAAATGTATGCAAATTTGTGCATATTTCTTTAAATAAAACCTAATTTGCATATTTTAATATAACATCTTTGTAATCAATCAGCTGGGTAATTGAAAGTGAAAAAAAGTGAAAGTCGTGACATTTGTCAAATATGGTAACCCATACTCGGAATTGGTGCTCTGCATTTAACCCATTCAAGTGCAGACACACAGCAGTGAGAAGTGAATACACTGTGAACACACACACCAGGAGAAGTGGGCACACATACACAAACACACTGTGAACACACACCTGGAGCAATGGGCAGCTATAGATCCAGTGCCTGGGGAGCAAATTGGGGTTCAGTGCCTTGCTCTTCAGATTTCATGGCACTTCCGCCATGGATATTGAGGGAGGAAGAGAGCACTGTTCATTCACTCCCTCCCATCTACAACTCCTGCCAGCACCGAGACTCAGGAGATGGGGGGGGGGGGTGAATGAACAGCGACGATAGTCCATCAGAAAGAAGCTTGGTGATAACTATTAGTTAAAGGGATGTGAAATGCTGGTTTTCACTCAATATCCTGTTAATCTTGAGTACCTATAGAGTAGTACTGCATCCTTCATATATCCAAAAAGTCTTTAGTTTTATTATATTTATAAGAGAAAAATAGTCTGTGCCGATTTTTTTCTGAAAAACACGAGCGGCTGTAAGCGTGACGTGTGGGCAGAGCTAAAGAATCACGAGTGCGAGTACATTTTTCGTTGAGAGAGTTTGGAAGTTGTGACATTACTGTGAGGAAAAAACCCATCATCCAGAACAAACCATGGCTAACAGTCAGATTCAGCATTATATTTATGATCCAGAATCAGATCCCGAGGCTGAAACTGAACGAGAGCAGCAGCAACAACGACTACAGCAGGACGTTTCTATGTAGTATGCATTGAAACTGTATATATTTGCTTAGCGGTTTTGGAAAATTACTAAGTTCCACTTTATGTCGTCTTTTTTTTTCTGTAAAGGTGTACAAGGTTTACTTGATGTGCTTACACGCCGATAGCTAAGTTAACAACACAGAGATATTTGAAGCAGTTTTACTCACCGCATGCGGTTCCAACACACGATCGTGACCCTTTTTCGTTGGGATTGCATCATCCTTAAGAAATAAACGATGTACAAATCCGGCGTCAAACTGGGCCTTGTTTGTAAAACAAGCATCTTCGAAATGCAGGGAACAAACAAAAACACTTGCACAACTCCGTTGATGATCTGTAAAAATAAACTCCATCCACTGGTCCCTTAATGTTTTTTTTTGGTAATCTGTGCAGGGTTGTCTTCCCCTCGCAACCAAAAACACAATTCTTTTGTGACATTTCGCTCTCACTCTGATCAGTGAATGTCTCTCGCTCTGATCAGCGAATGTCTCTGCTCTGCTCTACGGGAGCACGCGTTCTTCCGGGAGAAGTGCCCTTAGGACCCATATAAGGAAATTCAGCTCCATCTAATGTCACACAGATCCATACTCGAAAAAAACTTTCCAAAACTTCTGACAAACCGGAAATACTTCTTCAAACGTACAACTTAATTTTTGAAACTTTGTCCATGTTTGGCATGGGAATACAACTCTTTAACAGTATAAAAAACTCAGTATGCATGAAATAGCATTTCACCCCCCCCTTTCATATTTTTACCCTATTTACCTGCAGTGTCTTGCCTTATTAAATCCCAAAATGAATTTTTTGTCATTAATCATTTTCCTCAATGTTGTTCCAAATCCAGTTAAAGCTTGTTCGTCTTCGGAACACAATTTAAGATATTTTGGATGAAAATCGGGAGGCCTGTGATGGTCCCACAGACTAATAAGTAACAGTGTCAAGGTCCATAAAAGGTATGAAATTCGTCATCAGAAGACTACATCTCCCATCAGTGGTTCAACCGTAATGTTATGACGTGATGAGAATAGTTTCTGTACGTGAAAAAAACAAAAATAACCATTTTATTCAACAATTCCTCTCCTCTGTGTCTCTCCAAATCTGAGTAATGAATAATGAATAAAGTAATTATTTATTTTTTTCCTGTACAAAAAGTATTCTCGTCGCTTCATAACGTTATGGTCGAACCACTAATGGCAGATAGACTATTCTGACAAAGCTTTTCACACTTTCCTGGACCTTGACAGTATAGCTTACCTGGCAGTCTATGGGACACTAGTCAATGGTTTTTGCAAGTTTTCTGTGCTCCAGAATGTAAACCAAAAAAAATAAGCAAATAATTTTTTTTTTGTTCTCTACAGGCTACAGTCCTGTATTCTCACTGCACAGGCTTGTGAGAGTTTGTCATCAGTTCTACTGTCATCAAACTCTATCCTGAGAGAGCTGGACCTGAGTAACAATGATCTGAAGGATTCTGGAGTGAAGCTTCTTTCTGATGGACTGAAGAGTCCAAACTGTCAGCTGGAGATTCTGAGGTAAATGGTTTACCATAAAATAATTATCAAAATGCTATCATAATGACTTTAAAAAATTTGTCACCAACGTTGGTATGTGCTCTCAATGGAATGTTATAGAACAAGAGATAATAAATAAAAAAAAAAAAAACAGGCCTGTAATTTTAAGGGTTGTAATCCCCCTGCCCCATATTTATACAGATGCCTATTATACTCATTTTTCAACCTGAGAAATATGACATTAAATAATAGATTCCAACTATTTGCATATAAATTTTTTATTTAAAAATATGCACGTTAACTTTTATTTGTATACCTAATATGTTGAAAAAGACCGATTTACCAGACAATTTTATCCAAACTGACTTCAAAATAAGCAAATTCAACAAGTGATTCGTCTTAAGTCAATAAAAGAAGTTCTAATAATGCAAAGTTTCAAACATGGTCAAGGATCATGCAAACTAGAAACCAGGAGGGATTTAAGAAATAGTGAAAGCATAGAAGAAGGATTTTTTTTTCCCCAAGTCAGCATGATGCAGTTAAGTGCTCACAGAGGAGTTTCTTGAATTAAGTTTTTCTTAAAGTCAAGTCAAGCAGCACTTGGCGAGTGAAATTCTTGGGAGCTTGCTCCAGAAATTGCAGAAACAGTTAACATATAACCAACAGACTTCAGCAGGTGAAAGTGTGCAATATGCACATACATATGGTCAATACATACAGTGTACCATTAGATCAACTTACAGTTAACACTACACATTATACGCAATATGTACATACACACAGTTAGCCCTACAGATTAAACACTATACACGGAATGTACACATTCTGCATTCTGTAAACATATACACGCATGAAAATATGCTAAGGTACAACAGAGTGTACGTGAACTGGATACAAAAATGTCATGGATGTGCATCGGATGGTATCCGGTGGTAACGGGTAGTTTATTGTATTAAATGCAGTGTGTATGTATAGTCCAGTGTTGAACTGTTGGAGTTAAAGTTTCCCTATACACCGCCTGGTGTAGATGTCCTGGAGGGAGGGAAGCTCACCTCAAACAATGTGGCTGGCAGTTCGCACGACCCTTTTCAGAGCTTTACGGTTGCCAGCGGTGCTGTTTCCGAACTAGGCAGTGATGCAGCCCATCAGGATGCTCTCTATAATGCAGGTGTAGAATTTTCTGAGGATGCTGGGGCTCATTCCAAACTTCCTCAGCCGTCTCAGGAAGAAGAGGCGCTGGTGTGCCTTCTTCAGCACTGCATCAGTGTGTGTACAGGGAGTACAGGAGTGGGCTGAGGACACAGCCCTGAGGAGCACCAGTGTTGAGGGTCAGCGGGGATGAAGTATTGTTGCTCATTCTGACCACCTGACTTCTGCCAGTCAGGAAGTCCAGGATCCAGCTCCACAGAGATCTGTTTAGTCCCAGAGTCTGGAGCTTCGCAACAAGTATGGCAGGCACTATGGTGTTAAATGCTGAGCTGTAGTCCACAAACAGCATTCTCACATAGGTGTTCTTATTTTCCAGGTGGGAGAGAGCAGCGTGTAGGGTGAAAGCAATAGCATCGTCTGTAGAACGGTTGCTGTGATATGCAAATTGTAGCGGGTCCAATGAGGCAGGCAGCACAGAGCAGATTTAATCTCTGACGAGTCTCTCAAAACACTTACTGAAAATGGGGAGGGCAACGGCCTCCAGTCATTTAAGCATGTGATTTTGTTTTTCTTTGGTATGGTCACAATGGTATATTTTTTGAAGCACGAGGGAACCACAGACAGACAAAGGGAGAGGTTGAAAATGTCTGTGAAAACACCGGCCAGTTGGAATGTGCATGCTCGGAGCACACGGCCTGGGATGCCATCGGGACCCACAGCCTTTAGGATATTTACCCGTCGGAAGGATCGGGTTACATCCACAACAGAGAGGGAGAGTGCACTCACATCTTCTGCAGCTGCGGGAGCGCTCTCTGTGTGGGCGGGGTTGTGAGCCTTGAAACGAACATAAATGTTATGTAGCTCATCCGGTAAAGAGGCGGCGATGTTCACAGAAGCTGGTTTATTCCCTTTAAAGTCTGTGATGTTGTTGATGCCCTGCCACATGCTTCTTGCATCGTTGGTGTTGAATTGTTCTTTAGCTTTGTTTTTGTATTGTCTTTTTGTGGCTTTGATGGATTTTCTGAGATCGTAACTGGCTTGTTTGCGATCATCAGCTTTCCTGGATTTAAAAGCGGATGTCCAAACATTGCTATTAATCCATGGTTTTTGGTTGGGGTAGATGCGGATTGTTTTTGTCAGCACTACATCTTCTACACACTTCCTGATGAAACACATTATCGTTTCTGAGTACACTTCTATGTCATCATCAAACGCTGCCCGGAACATGTCCCAGTCCACCTGATCAAAACAGTCATGTAGTATAGTGTCTGATTGGTCCGACCAACATTGGATTGTCCTGAGGGTGGGTGCTCCCCGTTTCAGTTTCTGCCTATAAGCAGGCAGCAGCAGAATGGAAGAGTGATCCGATTTGCTGTAAGGTGGGCGGGGGAGGGATATTTAGGCGTCCTGGAAAGGAGAATAATAATAATTTAATAATAATAACCTTTATTTTCTATAGCGCCTTTAAATGTACATCTCAAAGCGCTGTACAGAAACAATTAAAACAGCAAAGAAGAAAGAAAATACAGCACACAAAAAGACGTAATGCACTGTAAAATAAACAAAAAAGACAATAGATCAATTAAAAGCAAACCTAAAAAAAAATGAGTTTTAAGCTGTGATTTGAAAATACCAAAAGATTTAGCCTGCCTAATCTCAATCGGTAGAGAATTCCAAAGTTTTGGAGCTAATGAAGAAAAAGCCCTGTCTCCCATTGATTTTAAACGAGTTGAAGGAACAGTTTAAAGACCAGATTCCGAAGAACGAAGATCACGTTTAGGAGTATAAAACCTCTGTCAAGTATTGAGGTGCTAAACCATGCAGTGCCTTCTAAGTAAGCATCAAAATTTTGAAGTCCACCCTAAACCTAATGAGAAGCCAGTGCCAAGACTCCAAAACGGGAGTAATATGATCATGTATATTAGTTCTAGTAAGGATTCTGGCAGCTGAATTTTGTAAGACCTGCATTCTGTTTAAGGTAGATTTTGACACGCCAGCTAACAAGGCATTACAGTAATCAATACGGGAAAACACAAAAGTGTTTATCAATCTCTCAGCAACAGTAAACGATAGCATTGGACGCAATCTGGCAATATTTCTAAGATGGAAGAATGAAATTTTAACAGTATTCAGAACATGTGGCTCAAACGTTAGCTTGGCATTGAAAATTACTCCTAGATTCCTCAATTTTGTTTGAAACGCCACATTTGTGCCAACAAGAGTTAGAACAGCCAGCTCTGATTTGCGTAGATGGTAGGCTGAACCAACAAGCATAATCTCAGTCTTTTCACTGTTAAGACAAAGAAAATTATCCGTCATCCATTCCTTCATCTTAGAAATACACTCAGAAAGAAAATTAACAGGCACAATTTCATTAGGTCTAAAATGAATATAGATCTGGGTATCATCTGCAATAGAAGAGGAATTTTAGACCAAGAGATCTCAAAAGCTGGCCAAGAGGATAAACATAAATATTAAAAAGAAGAGGGCCCAAAATTGACCCCTGTTGGACACCAGACTGCACAACATTAACCTCAGATCTAAATCCACCCATGGCAACGAACTGCTTCCGATCAAAAAGGTAGGACTTAAACCAATTAAGAGCAGTACCCCAAAAACAGTTTCAAGACGAGTAATTAATATTGAGTGATCAACAGTGTCAAAAGCGGAACTGAGATCAAGTAGGATCGAAACTGAAAGACAGCCAAAGTCTGAGGCGATTAGCAGGTCATTGGTGACCCTAACCAGAGCTGTTTCTGTAATATGTCATTTACGAAAGCCTGATTGCAGAGGCTCAAAGAGATTGTTTAACAGTGGTCCAGTGCACGATCTCCACGCGTGTTGATGTTGATGTGTTGGAAATATTTTGGCGCTATTGTTCAATAAACCGTAACAATAAACGCTGCACCTAGGTACATGGTTTCCGGCTCACTTATATTCCCGTACAGTTCCTTGAGTGCCTGGTCTGTGCTAGCCTGAGGGGGAATGTAAACAGCTGTGATAATGATTGCTGTAAATTCCCTCGGTAGCCAGAATGGTCGACACAGAAGCGTTTGAAATTCCAGATCAGGGGAGCAGAAGGATTTAATGGAGTGTAGGTTCCTTTCATCACACCACGAGTTGTTGATAAAGAAACAAACACCCCTAACTCTGCTTTTCCCTGTGAGCTCTTTCGTTCTGAACCCTGAAAGCTCGATAGCTGAGTCTGGAACCTCTGCAGACATCCAGGTTTCTGTGAGGCAAATAATGCAGCAGTCCTTTGTTTCTCGTTGGTATGAGATTTTGAGTCAGCTTGAGTTCAGTTCCATGCATTTTTCAATAAGATATAGGGACTCACAAAGTGATCTACCAAATGGTTGAGCATAACAATAAAGGGTTAAAACTAATTCAAATGTGGTCATTGCAAATATATTTTCACACTATAATGAAATTTTGGCAAGATAACGATTAAACTGTGATTAAACTTTACATCATGTAAATTTAATCTTTCGTATCTAAATAATGCTAAATAAATCTCATAAGTGCAGCGAGCATCATCATATAAACAAAGGTGGCATACACCGATTTAATTGAAATATACAGGCATATTAATACCTTAATCCCATTACTGCCACTCTGACCAAAGTGTGCATGTGCTCATGACATACACACTGATGTGACATGTACAATACGCAGATTAAAAACTATGGTGGAGAAGTGAATGTCACATTTTTGGGGAGTTTATGCTGTCAATGTTGCACTACATGAACATAATGCAGTACACTGATGGAAGAAAACATTGAAACTGACATTTTTAGGCATGTGACAGCAAAAAGGTCCAACAGAAGAACTGGCTACCAAATTTGTGTTCGATGGAAAGAGTGTGAAGGCTGTGTGTTTTAAAAACAAAAAAGCACAACGTGACCAGTGGATCTAACACTGCGACTCAAAGCATGCAATACAACCACACAAAAGTGTTTTGCACCTGTTGTAAATCAATTAAAAGGCTGATGATTGCTTCCTTCTGTGTGCATTGTGTTTTTCCATTGAAATGTATTCTAAGATTAAATTTGTCCAGTGTTTGATGTGGCAAGATTTTTTTGATTTCCAGTTTTGGAGAACTACTTTCTTAGCGACAGCTAGAGAGATGAACAATGGATTCCTGTATTTTTGCAGGATATGGATTTCGGAAAATTTGAATTTCTTCCTGCATATCATCTGCCATGCTTATTCTGAAGTCTCGCGAGATTTTGTGAATAATAATATGAATAATGGAAATCGCATGTAAACGGAAGTGAAGCGCTTTGCTCCTGACAAGTAAACATCGTAATGCGATTAAGTGCTTACTCTAATTACTGGAAACAATCACATTATTTGTACCCATGTAAACATAGTCATTGTCATTGTCAAATTATTTTTACCATTGAATGTAATTACTGACTATATGGCCGGCCATAAGTTTGAATGCTGTATTTCTGGCCATCAGAGTGAATGTTGATTTTTATGGCCAGCCAGAAAAACTACTAGGTAGTGTCAGAAAGATGTTTACATGAAACATCATGATATCTTCCTCAAATTTGAAATATAAACTCAGGAGACATGTGTCTTTCAAATCATTACTTTTCTGGATTGCTCAGGTTTGATTTGATGTATGTATATAAAATAAATAAACATTCAGTGCGGTACACATTTTTTTCAAGGTACTTCAACATCTGTTTATCTTTATGAACATTATCAACTCTGGTTGGTGGATAGTGAAAGCTCAAAGTGTCTTATTTCCAAATGTACATAAACTGTAAATGTAGACCAAATTATTCAGTAATTATTCAGTTACTATTTGAATTTGGGAAAATAATTTCTGAGAATGTGCCGGATGGAGGGAGAAAAGGACTAGACATAGTCTCAGAAAAATGTTTGCAGGAAACATATTTGTAATTTTATCTTCTTCAAATTTATAATATGAACTCATGGGACATGTGGCTTTCAACCCATTGCTTTTCTGGATTGTTTCAGGACTGATTTAATAGATTTGTTAAACAAAAATATCCACTTTATTCAACAATTCCTCTCCTCTGTGTCTCTCCAGATCAGTGTCAGCAGCATATTGGCAAATCTGAGCTGGACACAGGCAGCTATCTTCTGTGTCAGCTGCACTGCGCTGATGCACAGTTTTTTTCAAACCAAAATGTAAATCCACGTAAAAAAAACATATCCTTGTGGCACTGCTGACACAGAGGACCATACGTTGCCTGCGTACTGCTCAGATTTGTCAAAATGGCACTACGCTAATTTGGAGAGGCACAGAGGAGAGGAATTATTGAATAAAGTCATTATTTATTTTTTTCCTGTACAAAAAGTATTCTCGTCGCTCGTACATTATGGTCGAACCACTATTGGCAGATGGACTATTCTGACAAAGCTTTTCACACTTTCCTGGACCTTGACAGTGTAGCTTACCTGGCAGTCTATGGGACATTAGTCAATGGTTTTTGCAAGTTTTCTGTGCTCCAGAATGTAAACCAAAAAAAATAAGCAAATAAAAAAAAAAAATTGTTGTTCTCTACACAGGTTACAGTCCTGTATTCTCACTGCACAGTCTTGCGAGAGTTTGTCATCAGTTCTACTGTCATCAAACTCTATCCTGAGAGAGCTGGACCTGAGTAACAATGATCTGAAGGATTCTGGAGTGAAGCTTCTTTCTGATGGACTGAAGATACCAAACTGTCAGCTGGAGATTCTGAGGTAAATTGTTTACCATAAAATAATTAACAAAATGCTATCATAATGACTTTAAAATTGTGTCACCAAAGTTGGCATATGCTCTCAATGGAATGTTAGAACAAGAGATAATAAATGAAAAAAAAAAACAGGCATGTAATTTTCAGGGTTGTAATCCCCCTGCCCCATATTTATACAGATACCTATTATACTCATTTTTCAACCTGAGAAATATGACTCCGTTTGACTGTGTACACCTGAGAAGAAAACAAATGTTGAAATATTGTGATGAAAAATTGATTCCATGCATGAACTCCGCTGCACAGCACTGCACAAGCTAGCCGCACCATCTAGTGGCTGTGTGCTGAACAACCATGGCATCTAAGCCAGGGTTTAGAATTACCACTCACCAGGCATCAAGTGCCATTAAAAACTGATCTTCCCTGGACAGTATTTGAAATTTGAAAAAACAATCTGGTGTTTTACATTTTTATATACATTTACATTTATCCATTTACAAAACACTTACAAATGAGGAATACAATAAGTGATTCATCATAAAGAGGCAAGCAAACACAAGAAGTGCTTGTAATACAAAGTTTCAGACTTTGTTTAGAAGAGCACAAGCTAGAACAGAGTGCCATCTGTGTCTAAGAGCATCTCAGTTCACAGTAAATGATGCTCCACTTGAATACTATCTTACACAAGTGCTATGCGTTTGGATCACTTGGATTTTAAAATGCATAACAAAAAGAGAATGAAAGAATTTATTAGAAAGAAACTAGAAATCATAAAATAATAGATTCCAACTTATTTAAAAATATGCACATATTAACTTTTATTTGTATACCTAATATGTTGAAAAAGACTGATTTACTAGACACTTTTATCCAAACTTACTTCAAAATGAGCAATTCAACAAGTGATTCATCTTGAGTCAATAAAAGAAGTTCTAATAATGCAAAGTTTCAAACATGGTCAAGGATCATGCAAACTAGAAACCAGGAGGGATTTAAGAAATAGTGAAAGAATAGAAGGATTTTTTTACCCCAAGTCAGCATGATGCAGTTAAGTGCTCACAGAGGAGTTTCTTGAATTAAGTTTTTCTTAAAGTCAAGTCAAGCAGCACTTGAGTGAAATTCTTGGGAGCTTGCTCCAGAAATTGCAGAAACAGTTAACATATAACCAACAGACTTCAACAGGTGAAAGTGTGCAATATGCACATACATATGGTTAGTACTGTTACATCCCTGCCCCTGTTTTCTTTTTATCTTTTGAGTTCTAGGACTGACTCCTTTTTGGTGGGCGGGATTGCTCTAATGAAGATCAGCTGCACCTGTGGCAAACTATTTAAGGAGCTCATGAATTTTCCCTAGTTCTCTCTCATTTGGGTTTTGTGATTTTTGTTTGAAGAGTGGGTTCTTGAATTTGTGTTCCCATATGATTTCCACAACTCTACCAACCTCATTTCTGACTGTTTATTGATTTGATTTTGTGTTGATATTTACTATAATTATCTTGTGTTCGAACCCTAGACATTATTTGTTTAATTTTAAATAAACTTACAATTTCTTTATTTGAAATCATCTTGTCAGTTGTCCTCTTTATGTTATGACTTGGAGCCAGGTTGGAACATAAATTGGGGCCTTTTCCGGGATCAATAATGGTTTGGATTTGAGGTTTTATTTGTTGAGTGGAGTGTGGAAAGGGGCATTGGATTATTATATATATATAAGTGTATCGGAGTTGCTGTTTAAGATAACCATGTTCAGTGGTGTTTTGTTTAGCATCATTGTTTAGTGTTGAGAACTTGTGAAAAGTTATGTTTGAGAGAGCAGGATTTTTTTTTTTTTTTCTCACTCCCACTTCAGGTTGGTAAGTAATTTTGCACCAGTAACCAAAGTTTTTGGTATGTCAATGTGTTGGGTAACGTGGTGGTGATGTAGCATGCTAGGTTGTTGAATGTGGTCAGCAATTTATGCATGATTTTGGTGATTTATGGGGAGGTTTCTTTTTGAAGATTACCATCGTGTTAGCATGTTACCTGTTGAGAGGTTTTTTGTAAACCTATATAGTGTTCAGGTAAGTGATTGACTTGTTGACTGATGCAGATTAAAATCACCTTTTTAGTAGTTGTGTGGAAATGGAGTTGGTCAAGAGTTTGAATCCTTGTTTTTGTGAAATATATTTGAAAGGATACTGTGGTGTTTTTGGGAACTCCTAAAGTGGCTACTGTTCGGAAGGTGTAGAGTTTAGCTATGGCTTCTAATGTGGAAGTTTTTTTGAAAGAGCCTTCTGAGGAAGCACTTGAAAAGTGCACTAAAGAGAAGCTGTTGTTGGTTGCTGCTCATTATGATATCGAGCTTACTAGTGCTGATAAGAGACATAAAGCGTCGACCTTAAAAAGTTTAAAGGGCACTTTAGAGGAAAAGAACGTTTTTGGTGGAAAATTACAGGTGCCAGGTCCCATTGTTGGCAGTGAAGTCAAGCTGAAAGAGATGGTGTTACGGGAAAAAGAGTTGTCCTTGGAGTTAGTGAGGTGAAAGAGCTGCAGGGAAAACTTGAGATTAGGAAATTGGAGGGACAGGAAAGGGAGCGTGAGTGGGCTTTTGACCTTAAAAAAAAATGGAGCTGGAGTTGGCAGGTCTGAGTCCTGAGGGCCAACCGCCTGTTTCACCTTTTGTTGTTCCCTCTGAGATTCCTCAAAGGGTAGAGCAAGTTTTTGATATTGGGAAGCATATAAGGATGGTTCCTCCTTTTTCTGAAAAAGAGTTAGAGAAGTGTTTCTCCCACTTTGAGAGAGTTGCTACTACACTGAAGTGGCCTAAAGAGGTTTGGACGCTGCTTGTACAATGTGTGCTTACGGGTAAGGTTCAAGAGATTTATTCAGCACTTAGTCTAGAACAGAGTGCTGTATATGATGCTGTTAAAACCTCCATTCTCCATGCTTACGAGTTAGTGCCCGAAGCAATATCGTCAAAGCTTTTGAAATTACTTTAAAAGTGAGAAGCAAATGTTTGTAGAGTTTGCTCGAGAAAAGGGGAACATGTTTGATAGGTGGTGTGCTTCTAAGCAGGTTGAGACCAAAGAACAGCTCAGGGAGTTGGTTCTTTTAGAAGAGTTTAAGAATTGTCTCCCAGAAGGTCTAGTTACTTACTAGAATGAACAGAAGGTTTCAAAGTTGTGTGATGCAGCCACTAGGGCTGATGAATTTTCTCTAACCCATAAAGGGTTGTTTGGAAATCGTGACTTAAAAAGAAACTTCTATCGGAGTCGAAGTAAGTTGGTCATGGCCGGATCTAGTTCTGGTTCAACCTCTCCTAGGAAACTTCAGGCAGTTCCTGTAAAGGCAAATAATATTTGTTTCTATTGCAAAAAGCCAGGTCATAAGATATCGGAGTGCTTTGTTCTCAATAAGAAAGCAAAATCTACCAAGCCAGTGGGGTTAACTACTGCATGCCAATTGCCCCTTTTGCCAAGTGAAGAGTGTTTTGAGCGCCATTCTCCAAAGGGGGAGAACATTGAAAGTAGTGATGGTTCCACTGATTATACTCCTTTTTTTAACAACTGTAGTTGTCCCTCTATCAGGACAGGACGGTGGTGTTCCGGTAAGTATTCTCAGGGACAAGGGAGCTGCACAATCGTTAATCAGTCTGATCAGACTGATACAGGTGCTAAAGTTTTGGTAACGGGGGTTGAAATGGGCTGTACCATTGTCCCTTTACATCGCATTGGTATGAAGTCACCCTTGGTCTCTGGTCAGGTAGTAGTAGGAGTGCTACCTTCTTTGCCCAAAATGAAGGAAACCCCTTCAATTGGCAATGATTTGGCAGGAGTTAAAGTTATTCCTAGCCCTCAAGTTACCGAAGCACCTATATCAGGTGAGAGCTTTGAGTTGTCTCAGACTTTTGTTTTTTCAGTATGTTTTTTCAGTATGTGCGGTGACACGGGCTATGTCTAAACAGACTTCTAGTTCCACCATTGAAGGGGGTACAAATTTTAATTTGGCGATACCTTTTTTGGGGAGTGTGATTGGAAGGGTGGAGATAAAGATGGGTCTGTTGAATCTGAGATAATGATCGGTAAGGAAGTGTTAGAAACATCCCAAGATATTCCTTACATAAAATCATTGATTACAAGGGATCAACTCATTTTAGAACAGCGTAAAGACTCTTCTTTGTCTTCTGTTAAATGAACTGAGTACGGAGCAAGAGGTGAATGAGTTGTCATCTGGGTTTTTCCAGAAGGACGGGGTACTAATGAGAAAATGGTGCCCTCGATCTTTGTCTGAACAAGATGACTGGTGCAATGTTTTTCAGGTCGTGGTACCTCAGGTTTTTCGTGTAGTTCTCAAGCTAGCGCATGACTGTAGTAGGCCGGACATCTTGGTATAAATAAGACATATTTATAAATAAGACAATAATCGTATATTGCAGAATTTCTATTGGCCTGGTTTAAAAAGATGTAGTTTCTTATTGTAAGAAATGCCATATTTGCCAGGTAACCGGTAAACCCAACCAAACTATACCTTTATAGTTTTAGTAGATTGTGTTGGTCCATTACCTAAAACCAAACGCGGCCACCAGTATTTGTTGACCGTTATGTGTGCATCTACTTGCTTCCCTGAGGCCATTCCTTTAAGGAAGATAACCGCTCCCGCTGTGGTACAGGCCTTGCTAAAGTTATTAATGTTCGGGCTTCCAAAAACTGTTCAGTCTGATCAAGGGTCCAATTTTGTGTCCAAAATTTTTGAGCAGGTGCTGGATCAGTTGGGTATTTCATCTTGCCATTCTAGTGCTTACCACCCAGAGTCCCAGGGAGCCCTTGAGAGGTTTCATCAAACCCTGAAAGTCATATTAAGAACCTACTGTCTTGAGTTCCAGAGGGACTGGGGTGAAGGGGTGCATTTCATGCTTTTTGCCGCCAGAGAGGCTGTACAGGATTCCCTGGGGTTTAGTCCTGCTCAATTGGTTTTTGGCCATAATGTCTGTGGCCCATTGAAATTGTTTAAGGAGAAATGGCTGGCGGAGGCATCTGATTCTTCCAATCTGCCGGACTATGTTAGTCATTTTCGACATCGGCTTCGTAAAGCCTGTGAAATTGCTCATACTAATTTGGCTGGCTCACAGAAAAAGATGAAGGCCTGGTATGACAAGAGGGCTAAGAAGCTGGATTTTTCAGTAGGAGATCAAGTTCCAGCGTTGCTTCCTATACATGGTTTGTCATTTACAGGCACAGTTTTCAGGGCCTTACACCATTGAACGCAAGGTTGTTGATCTACATTACGCTTACGTCTGCCTGGCGTAGAAATGACATAGTCATTTGTGTCATATTAATATCTTGAAGGAGTACTTTGTTAGAGCCAGAAACTCTGATGGATTAACCAATAACGTGGCTGTTTTACCGTGTGTGCCTGTTTTTCCGGAGGAACTTGGTGATGTGCAAGTACCTGTACATCGGTTAAATAACTCTGAAATTCTCTTTAATCTTGAGGCTCATCTCTCTCATTTGCCTCCGATGGAAAGGTCTACTCTTGTAGAACTGATTAGTTCCTATACTCCTTTGTTTCCAGATGTGCCTAACCAAACGAATCTTGTGGTGCATGATATTGATGTTTCACAGGAGCAGCACCTGAAACAACATCCATACCGGGTTGGTCCTGAAAAGCGTGCACTATTGAGCAAAGAGGTGACCTATATGACTGAGCATGGTATCGCTGTACCAAGCCAAAGTGCCTGGAGTTCGCCATACATTTTGGTACCCAAGTCTGATGGCTCTCAGAGGTTCTGTACAGACTTCCGTAAAGTTAATGCTCTAACTAAAGTAGATTCTTATCCTTTACCTAGATTGGATGATTGCATTGACCGGGTAGGGCCTGCCAGTTATGTGACCAAGTTAGATATGTTGAAGGGCTACTGGCAGGTTCAAGTTTATTCAAGTTTATTTGTATAGCGCTTTTTACAATACAAATCGTTACAAAGCAACTTTACAGAAAATTATGTTTCTACAATATTTAGTAGTAGCTAGTAGTTTGTGCACGTTTGACAGGATTTTAGAAAAAATAAATACAAGATGTAGTCAGCTAGACGATGAACTATTAATATTAGTAATTAATAGTTATTATATGATGCAGTCACACATTTAGCAATAATTGTTAGTTCTGTTTGTTAAATCAAGGTTAGCATCATCTGGGGTCCTCTGAGGGTCAGCATCATCTCTTCTCAGGTGTTCTGGATCCAGACTGGAGCTTGTGGTGGCAAAACATAGAAACAAAATAGAGACATCATTAGCATAGCTGCTGATCCAACAAAGTAAAATTAGTTTAACCCAAGCTAATGAATAAAAATGCACATTTGATCAGATGCAACTACACTCACAATTTAAAAGATACATTATTCGTATGCTTGGCGAAAGAGATGCGTTTTAATCTAGATTTAAACTGGGAGAGTGTGTCTGAACCCCCAAACATTATCAGGAAGGCTATTCCAGAGTTTGGGAGCCAAATGTGAGAGCTCTACCTCCTTTAGTGGACTTTGCTATCCTAGGAACTACCAAAAGTCCAGCGTTTTGTGACCTTAGGGTCCGTGATGGGTTGTAGCGTGGTAGAAGGCTAGTGAAGTATGCAGGAGCTAAACCATTTAGGGCCTTATAGGTAAGTAATGATAATTTGTAAAAGATACAGAACTTAATAGGTAGCCAGTGCAGAGACTGTAAAATTAGGGTAATATGATCATATTTTCTTGACCTCGTAAGGACTCTAGCTGCTGCATTTTGGACTACCTGTAGCTTGTTTATTGACCAAGCAGGACAACCACCTAGAAGTGCATTACAATAGTCCAGTCTAGAGGTCATAAATGCATGAACTAGCTTTTCTGCATCAGAAACAGATAACATGTTTCGTAGCTTGGCAATGTTTCTAAGATGGAAGAATGCAGTTTTTGTAACGTTGGAAATATAATTTTCAAAAGACAAATTGCTGTATAATATAACACCCAGATTTCTGACTGTAGAGGAAGTAACAGTACAGCCGTCTAGTTGCATATTGTAATCTACAAGATTCTGTGTAGTATTTTTGGTCCAATAATTAATATCTCTGTGTTATCCAAATTTAATTGGAGAAAATTATTTGTCATCCAATCTTTTACATTTTTAACACTCAGTTAGCTTAGATAATTGGGAAGTTTCATCTGGTCTTGTTGAGAGAGATAGCTGAGTATCATCAGCATAACAGTGGAAGCTAATTCCGTATTTTCTAATAATATTACCAAGGGGCAACATGTTTATTGAAAATGGAAGGGGACCTTGGACTGATCCTTGTGGCACTCCATATTTTACTGATGATAAATGAGATGACACCCCATTTAAGAAAATGGTAACAAAATGGTAGCGATCGGACAGGTAGGATCTAAACCATCAGGTTCCTCTTTCTGACAGAGCCAAAGAGATTTCTGCATTTGTGACCCCAGATGGGTTATGGGAATATCAGGTTATGGCTTTTGGCATGCAAAATGCTGCTTCTACTTTCCAGAGATTAGTCAATGGAGTGATGTCAGGGTTGATAAACTGTGAGGCATATCTGGACGACATTGTGGTGTATAGTTCTGATTGGAGTAGTCGTATAACTCCAATAAAGGTTATATTAGATTGTTTGTTAGCCGCTAATCTGACTGTTAACTTGGCCAAGTGTGAATTTGCCAAAGCCACCATCAATTATTTGGGCAAAATTGTGGGTCCGGTACGAACAATTCGTGCTAAAGTGGAAGCTATAGACCTTTTTCCTGTGCCTTAGTCTCGTAAGGATTTGAGAAGGTTTTTGGGAATGACTGGCTATTATCAGGCTTTTTGTCCAAATTTTGCAAGTGTAGTGAGCCCTCTTACTGACTTAAGTCCAAAAAAAGATTTTGTGTGGACGACCGATTGTCAGCAGACCTTTGATAATGCCAAGGCATTGTTGGTGAATGCCCCTGTCTTGTCAGCCCCAAATTTCGAGACCCGTTTTAAACTGGCGGTAGATGCCAGTGAAAAGGGTGCTGGTGCAGTTCTTTTGCAGGACGATGACTGAGGGGTTGAACATCGAGTGTGTTTCTTTTCCAAAAAGTTCAATATCCATCAAATAAACTATTCTGTAATTGAGAAGGAAGCTTTGGCATTGATTTTGGCTATTCAACATTTTGAGGTTTATTTGGGCAGCGGCAGTCCGATTAAGGTGATGACTGATCACAATCCTTTAGTCTTTTTACAGCGTAGTTGTACTACCAACTAGCGCTTAATGAGATTAATTCTTAAAGGATATGATTGCAGAAACAAACTCCATCACATTAAAGGAAAGGAAAAGGTCTCGTGTGTAATGTTCCGGCCTGTGACCTTAGGGCGATTTCTAAATATGAATTCTTTCATAAATGTGGCCCTTTGTGCTTGCTGAATTCCCATTTACTAGTAGGTATCTTTTTCTCTTCTATTTAAATTGGTGTAGATTTATTTTTCCCCATTTTGGGGTTATGTTTATTAATTGTATTAAATAATCCAGATTATTTAATTTCTTGTGGGTGGAGATGTTACATCCCTGCCCCTGTTTTCTTTTTATCTTTTGAGTTCTAGGACTGACTCCTTCTTGGTGGGCGGGATTGCTCTAATGAAGATCAGCTGCACCTGTGGCAAACTATTTGAGGAGCTCCTGAATTTTGCCTAGTTCTCGCTCTCATTTGGGTTTTTTTTTTTTTTTTGGAAGAGTGGGTTCTTGAGTGTGTTCCCATATGATTTCCACAACTCTACCAACCTCATTTCCAACTGTTTATTGATTAGATTTTGTGTTGATATTTACTTTAATTATCTTGCGTTCGAACCCTAGACATTATTTGTTTAATTTTAAATAAACTTACAGTTTCTTTATTTGAAATCAGCTTGTCAGTTGTCCTCTTTATAGTATGACTTTGAGCCGGGTCGTAACAAGTACACACAGTGTACTATTAGACAAACTTAGTTAACACTACACATTATACGCAATATGTACATACACACAGTCAGCCCTACAGATTAAACACTATACATGGAATGTACACCATACACTGTACAATGTACTATATATACTATACATTGTACACTATACACAATGTACACGTTCTGCATTCTGTAAACATACACGCATGAAAATATGCTAAGGTGCAGCAGAGTGTGCGTGAACTGGATACAGAAATGTCATGGATGTGCATCGGATGGTATCTGCTGGTAACGGGTAGTTTATTGTATTAAATGCAGTGTAAATGTATAATCCAGTGTTGAACTGTTGGAGTTAAAGTGCAGTGTGTGGCATACCATATTGTGTAAGTATGCATTAGGGTGCTGTAGTCTGATAGCCTGAGGGAAATAGCTATTCCTCAGTTGGCTAGTGCTGGATCGGATGCTGCGGAGATGTCTTCCTGAGGGCAGCAGAGAGAGCAGTCCATGGTATGGGTGGCTGGAGTCACTGATGATTTTCGGGGCTTTCCTTATGCACCGCCTGGTGTAGATGTCCTGGAGGGAGGGAAGTTCACCTCAAACAATGTGACCCTTTTCAGAGCTTTACGGTTGCCAGCGGTGCTGTTTCCGAAACAGACAGTGATGCAGCCCATCAGGATGCCCTCTATAATGCAGGTGCAGAATGTTCTGAGGATGTTGGGGCTCATTCCAAACTTCCTCGGCTATCTCAGGAAGCAGAGGCACTACTGTGCCTTCTTCAGCACTGCATCAGTGTGTGTACAGGGAGTACAGGAGTGGGCTGAGGACACAGCCCTGAGGAGCACCAGTGTTGAGGGTCAGCGGGGATGAAGTATTGTTTCTCATTCTGACCACCTGACTTCTGCCAGTCAGAAAGTCCAGGATCCAGCTCCACAGAGATCTGTTTAGTCCCAGAGTCTGGAGCTTCGCAACAAGTATGGCAGGCACTATGGTGTTAAATGCTGAGTTGTAGTCCACAAACAGCATTCTCACATAGGTGTTCTTATTTTCCAGGTGGGAGAGAGCAGTGTGTAGGGTGAAAGCAATAGCATAATCTGTAGAATGGTTGCTGCGATATGCAAATTGTAGCGGGTCCAATGAGGCAGGGAGCACAGAGCAGATGTAATCTCTGACGAGTCTCTCAAAACACTTACTGAAGATGGGGAGGGCAACGCCTCCAGTAATATAAGCATGTGATTTTGTTTTTCTTTGGTATGGTCACAATGGTAGATTTTTTTGCACAAGGGAACCACAGACAGACAAAGGGAGAGGTTGAAAATGTCTGTGAAAACACCGGCCAGTTGGAATGTGCATGCTTGGAGCACACGGCCTGGGATGCCATCGGGACCCACAGCCTTTAGGATATTTACCCGTCGGAAGGATCGGGTTACATCCACGACAGAGACGGAGAGTGCACTCACATCTTCTGCAGCAGCTGTGGGAACGCTCTCTGTGTGGGCGGGGTTGTGAGCCTCGAAACGAGCATAAATGTTATGTAGCTCATCCGGTTTTAGGCGTCCTGGAAAGGAGAATAAACGTGGTCCAGTGCATGATCACCACGCGTGTTGATTTTGATGTGTTGGAAATATTTTGGCGCTGTTGTTCTGGAGTTGGCTTTGTTAAAGTCCCCCGTAACAATAAACACTGCATCTGGGTACATGGTTTCCGGCTCACTTATATTCCCGTACAGTTCCTTGAGTGCCTGGTCTGTGCTAGCCTGAGGGGGAATGTAAACAGCTGTGATAATGATTGCTGTAAATTCCCTCGGTAGCCAGAATAGTCGACACAGAAGTGTTTGAAATTTCAGATCAGGGGAGCAGAAGGATTTAATGGAGTGTAGGTTTCTTTCATCACACCACGAGTTGTTGATAAAGAAACAAACACCCCCGCCTCTTTCGTTCTGAACCCTGAAAGCTTGATGGCTGAGTCTGGAACCTCTGCAGACATCCAGGTTTCTGTGAGGCAAATAATGCAGCAGTCCTTTGTTTCTCGTTGGTATGAGATTTTGAGTCAGCTTGTGTTCAGTTCCACACATTTTTCAATAAGATATAGGGACTCAAAAAGTGATCTACCAAATGGTTGAGCATAACAATAAAGGGTTCAAACTAATTCAAATGGGGTCATTGCAAATATATTTTCACACTATAATGAGATTTTGGCAGGATAGCGATTAAACTGTGATTAAACTTTACATCATGTAAATTTAATCCTTCTTATCTTAATGTTAAATAAATCTCATAAATGCAGCGAGCATCATCATATAAACAAAGGTGGCGTACACCGATTTTAATTGAAATATACAGGCATATTAATACCTTAATCCCATTACTGCCACTCTGACCAAAGTGTGCATGTGCTCATGACATACACACTGATGTGACATATACAATACGCAGATTAAAAACTATGGCGGAAAAGTGAACGTCACATTTTTGGGGAGTTTATGTTGTCAATGTTGCACAACATGAACATAATGCAGTACACTGATGGAAGAAAACATTGAAACTGACATTTTTAGGCATGTGACAGCAAAAAGGTCCAACAGAAGAACTGGCTACCAAATTTGTGTTCGATGGAAAGAGTGTGAAGGCTGTGTTTTTTTAAAAACAAAAAAGCACAACGTGACCAGTGGATCTAACACTGCCACTCAAAGCATGCAATACAACCACACAAAAGTGTTTTGCACCTGTTGTAAATCAATTAAAACAGCGCTCACTAACACTGGGTACACACCAAAAGCTAATTGGGCTGATTTGGGGCTGATTTCCCCCTTCCCACAATCCTAGCTATGTCGCGATTATCTTGATGGTTCTACAGATTTTATCAGATTTTCCCTTGGTGTGAGGTGTGTTAAGAGTGTCCGAACATGATCGTAAATATTCAACATGTTTAATATTTATGATCAGAAATGCAGATGTGTGGGGGGAACCCCAAGGACAAACGTGTGCACACTCTGGAGATTATCAGGTTAAACGAAAAAATATCCAATCAGAAACACTATCATTGGAATTTCTGCCTTTTTTTTATATATATATATTTTTTTTTACATAACATAACATAAAGCAGTACAAAGAAAGTGCATTAACTAATTCCATTAATCTACTGTAACTATATATATATATATATATATATATATATAAGACAGCCCTAGTGGATGTTAGAAAAAATATGGAAACATGTTATGCATAGGTGTGGATACTGTATGCCTATGTATGTATGAAGTGATAGCTGCAAGGGCAAAAGCAAAAGTGAAAAAAAAAGAATATATAAACTTACATAACGAAAGTAGTGAGGTATATATCTGGTAATGTACATTTGGCTTGTAATTATGTTTGTGTGGTATTAAGAAATGTCAAAAATGGGGACCAGGTGTCTTCAAAGGCTGATGATTGCTTCCTTCTGTGTGCACTGTGTTTTTCCATTGAAATGTATTCTAAGATTAAATTTGTCCAGTGTTTGATGTGGCAAGATTTTTTTGATTTCCAGTTTTGGAGAACTACTTTCTTAGCGACAGCTAGAGAGATGAGCAATGGATTCCTGTATTTTTGCGGGATATGGATTTCGGAAAATAGGAATTTCTTCCTGCATATCATCTGCCATGCTTATTCTGAAGTCTCGCGAGATTTTGTGAATAATAATATGAATAATGGAAATCGCATGTAAACGGAAGTGAAGCGCTTTGCTCCTGACAAGTAAACATCGTAATGCGATTAAGTGCTTACTCTAATTACTGGAAACAATCACATTATTTGTACCCATGTAAACATAGTCATTGTCATTGTCAAATTATTTTTACCATTGAATGTAATTACTGACTATATGGCCGGCCATAAGTTTGAATGCTGTATTTCTGGCCATCAGAGTGAATGCTGATTTTTATGGCCAGCCAGAAAAACTACTAGGTAGTGTCAGAAAAATATTTACATGAAACATCATGATATCTTCCTCAAATTTGAAATATAAACTCAGGAGACATGTGTCTTTCAAATCATTACTTTTCTGGATTGCTCAGGTTTGATTTGATGTATGTATATAAAATAAATAAACATTCAGTGCGGTACACATTTTTTTCAAGGTACTTCAACATCTGTTTATCTTTATGAACATTATCAACTCTGGTTGGTGGATAGTTAAAGCTCAAAGTGTCTTATTTCCAAATGTACATAAACTGTACATGTAGACCAAATTATTCAGTAATTATTCAGTTACTATTTGAATTTGGGAAAATAATTTCTGAGAATGTGCCGGATGGAGGGAGAAAAGGACTAGACATAGTTTCAGAAAAATGTTTGCAGGAAACATATTTTTAATTTTATCTTCTTCAAATTTATAATATGAACTCATGGGACATGTGGCTTTCAACCCATTGCTTTTCTGGATTGTTTCAGGACTGATTTAATATATTTGTTAAACAAAAATAACCACTTTATTCAACAATTCCTCTCCTCTGTGTCTCTCCAGATCAGTGTCAGCAGCATATTGGCAAATCTGAGCTGGACACAGGCAGCTATCTTCTGTGTCAGCCGCACTGCGCTGATGCAGTTTTTTTCAAACCAAAATGTAAATCCACGTAAAAAAAAAACATATCCTTGTGGCACTGCTGACACAGAGGACCATACGTTGCCTGCGTACTGCTCAGATTTCTCAAAATGGCACTACGCTAATTTGGAGAGACACAGAGGAGAGGCATTGTTGAATAAAGTCATTATTAATTTTTTCCTGTACAAAAAGTATTCTCGTCGCTCGTACGTTATGGTCGAACCACTAATGGCAGATAGACTATTCTGACAAAGCTTTTCACACTTTCCTGGACCTTGACAGTGTAGCTTACCTGGCAGTCTATGGGACACTAGTCAATGGTTTTTGCAAGTGTGCTCCAGAATGTAAACCAAAAAAAATAAGAAAATTAAAAAACATTTTTGTTGTTCTCTACACAGGCTACAGTCCTGTATTCTCACTGCACAGTCTTGCGAGAGTTTGTCATCAGTTCTACTGTCATCAAACTCTATCCTGAGAGAGCTGGACCTGAGTAACAATGATCTGAAGGATTCTGGAGTGAAGCTTCTTTCTGATGGACTGAAGATAACAAACTGTCAGCTGGAGATTCTGAGGTAAATGGTTTACCATAAAATAATTAACAAAATGCTATCATAATGACTTTAAAATTGTGTCACCAAAGTTGGCATATGCTCTCAATGGAATGTTAGAACAAGAGATAATAAATGAAAAAAAAAAACAGGCATGTAATTTTCAGGGTTGTAATCCCCCTGCCCCATATTTATACAGATGCCTATTATACTCATTTTTCAACCTGAGAAATATGACTCCGTTTGACTGTGTACACCTGAGAAGAAAACAAATGTTGAAATATTGTGATGAAAAATTGATTCCATGCATGAACTCCGCTGCACAGCACTGCAAAAGCTAGCCGCACCATCTAGTGGCTGTGTGCTGAACAACCATGGCATCTAAGCCAGGGTTTAGAATTACCACTCACCAGGCATCAAGTGCCATTAAAAACTGATCTTCCCTGGACTGTATTTGAAATTGTCTACGTCACCAGTTTGTGAGAATGCAGTATGGCTTAGTGTAATTTCTAAAATTATAAAACTCGCAGTTCACAATCTGGTGTTTTACATTTTTATATACATTTACATTTATCCATTTACAAAACACTTACAAATGAGGAATACAATAAGTGATTCATCATAAAGAGGCAAGTAAACACAAGAAGTGCTTGTAATACAAAGTTTCAGACATTGTTTAGAAGAGCACAAGCTAGAACAGAGTGCCATCTGTGTCTAAGAGCATCTCAGTTCACAGTAAATGATGCTCCACTTGAATACTATCTTACACAAGTGCTATGCGTTTGGATCACTTGGATTTTAAAATGCATAACAAAAAGAGAATGAAAGAATTTATTAGAAAGAAACTAGAAATCATAAAATAATAGATTCCAACTTATTTAAAAATATGCACATATTAACTTTTATTTGTATACCTAATATGTTGAAAAAGACTCATTTACCAGACACTTTTATCCAAACTTACTTCAAAATGAGCAATTCAACAAGTGATTAGTCTTGAATCAATAAAAGAAGTTCTAATAATGCAAAGTTTCAAACATGGTCAAGGATCATGCAAACTAGAAACCAGGAGGGATTTAAGAAATAGTGAAAGCATAGAAGAAGGATTTTTTCCCCAAGTCAGCATGATGCAGTTAAGTGCTCACAGAGGAGTTTCTTGAATTAAGTTTTTCATAAAAAGTCAAGTCAAGCAGCACTTGGTGAGTGAAATTCTTGGGAGCTTGCTCCAGAAATTGCAGAAACAGTTAACATATAACCAACAGACTTCAACAGGTGAAAGTGTGCAATATGCACATACATATGGTCAATACACACAGTGTACTATTAGACAAACTTACAGTTAACACTACACATTATACGCAATATGTACATACACACAGTTAGCCCTACAGATTAAACACTATACACGGAATGTACACTATACACTACACTGTACAATGTACTATATACACTATACAGTGTACACTATACACAGAATGTACACGTTCTGCATTCTGTAAACATATACACGCATGAAAATATGCTAAGTTACAACAGAGTGTACGTGAACTGTATACAGAAATGTCATGGATGTGCATCGGATGGTATCTGGTGGTAACAGGTAGTTTATTGTATTAAATGCAGTGTGTATGTATAGTCCAGTGTTGAACTGTTGGAGTTAAAGTGCAGTGTGTGGCATACCATATTGTGTTAGTATGCATTAGGGTGCTGTAGGGTGTATTAGTTCTGAATGTTCATCAGTCTGATAGCCTGAGGGAAAAAGCTATTCCTCAGTTGGCTAGTGCGGGATCGGATGCTGCGGAGATGTCTTCCTGAGGGCAGCAGAGAGAGCAGTCCATGGGATAGGTGGCTGGAGTCACTGATGATCCTCCGGGCTTTCCTTATGCACCGCCTGGTGTAGATGTCCTGGAGGGAGGGAAGCTCACCTCCAACAATGTGGCTGGCAGTTCACACAACCCTTTTCAGAGCTTTACGGTTGCCAGCGGTGCTGTTTCCAAAACAGGCAGTGATGCAGCCCATCAGGATGCTCTCTATAATGCAGGTGTAGAATGTTCTGAGTATGCTGGGGCTCATTCCAAACTTCCTCAGCTGTCTCAGGAAGAAGAGGTGTGACATCAGTGTGTGTACAGGGAGTACAGGAGTGGGCTGAGGACACAGCCCTGAGGAGCACCAGTGTTGAGGGTCAGCGGGGATGAAGTATTGTTTCTCATTCTGACCACCTGACTTCTGCCAGTCAGGAAGTCCAGGATCCAGCTGCACAGAGATCTGTTTAGTCCCAGAGTCTGGAGCTTCACAACAAGTGTGGCAGGCACTATGGTGTTAAATGCTGAGTTGTAGTCCACAAACAGCATTCTCACATAGGTGTTCTTATTTTCCAGGTGGGAGAGAGCAGCGTGTAGGGTGAAAGCAATAGCATCGTCTGTAGAACGGTTGCTGTGATATGCAAATTGTAGCGGGTCCAATGAGGCAGGCAGCACAGAGCCGATGTAATCTCTGACGAGTCTCTCAAAACACTTACTGAAGATGGGGAGAGCAACGGGCCTCCAGTCATTTAATGTCAGAATGGCACTCCGCTATTCCAGCTCGCAACTTCGTGGACTACATCTCGCAACCACACCTAGATTTAATATCCCCATCATCAAAGAACTTGGACTCCTTCGCCGTCCGCGGTACATTCATAGAGGATCTGGTCGAAAATTCATCTTCCATAACCATCCAAACAGCTCTTCAACAAGCATTCCTTCTCTCTGGTCATTCGTCGCATGCTTGACGCGTCATCAGAATGCCGCTGCTCCAGTCACTATCAACAATGGAAATATCGCCTGGAAATATTCCAGCCTGCGAGGAGTGGATTTTAATGTTTTGTGTCCAGTTCAGAGATTCACTCCTCAGTCATTGGTTAAATTCGAACTCTTTAACACTCAATCCATCAATAATAAATCTGTACTGATTGAAGAACACATTAGGGAGAAAAGACTTGACTTCATGTGTTTAACAGAAACATGGCATCAGCCAGAGGTGTTCTCTGCCCTAAATGAAGCCTGTCCCCCTGGATACAGTTACTTGGAGGCAGCTCGCAAATATTCATGTTGACACCCCCTAATGTCATCTTGCTGCTGATTTTCTTCAGCTGCTAGACTCCCTCAACCTACAACACCATGTTGATGTCCCCACACATTCCAAGGGACACATACTTGATTTAATCATTTCAAACTCAGCTCTCATCAGTAACCTACACGTTTATGATCTTGGAGTTTCAGATCACAAGGTTGTGGCAATGGAGTTGCCCCTTCCTTTCTCTCACATCAAACCAAAGAGAAAGATCTACTACAGAAAGTTGAAAAATATCAATGCGGATGTCCTGGTCCAGGACCTTCAACATATCTCCTCTCTCTCCATTGGCCTTTCTGACTTGGTTTCCGTTGCTGACTCGGTGGATTTTTATAACCAGTGCCTGAGCAGTCTCCTGGACCTCCATGCCCCTCTGATATCGAGGACCGTCTCATTCACATGATCAGCACCTTGGTACACCTGCGAGCTGCGAAAGATGAAAGCGGCTGGGCGTGTCCTTGAGCGGCGTTTCAAGGCCTCTGGACTGACTGTTCACAAACAGGCATACAGGGAACAAAAGAGGGCTTATGCAGAAGCTCTGAGAGACGCGCGGTCACGGTATTATTCCGCTATCATCAATAACAATCCTGGAAACTCAAAACAACTTTTTTCAACAATAAACCACCTTCTCAAACCCCAAACTCCCACTCTGAGACCACTGAGGAGAGGTGTAATATGTTTATTACCTTTTTCAAACAAAAAGTAAATAATATCCGCTCTCAACTCACTACCACTGCTGCTCTGCCTTCTCCAACGGAAGATCCAGCATTGAAGATTGTCCAGCCCCTCAGCTCTTTCACTGATGTCACACAGGAAGAAGTGGAGGATGTTATCAGAAAGATGAAGCCGGCCACCTGTGCCCTGGATCCCTTCCCTTCCACTCTGCTGAAGGCCAACCTCTCTGTTGTCTCTCCATTCATCACCAAGATAATAAACAACTCCCTTCTGGTTGGTCATATCCCATCCACATTAAAAACCGCTGTCATCAACCCTCTACTTAAAATATCAACTATGGACCCTGAAGTTCTCTGCAACTATAGGCCCATTTCAAACCTACCATTTCTATTAAAGGTTTTGGAAAAACAGTTGCAGTACAACTTCATACTCACCTTAAAAAAAAAAACCTGTTTGAAAAATTTCAGTCGGGTTTCCGCCCTGGTCCTAGCACTGAAACAGCCTTGGTCAGGATCACCACTGACCTTCTGATGGCAGCAGATACTGGTTCCCCATCACTACTTATCCTGCTAGATCTAACAGCTGCTTTTGACACAATAGACCACAACATTCCGCCTGAAATACACCATTGGACTTTCAGAAAATGTTTATGACTGGTTCATTTCATATCTGACTGGCAGAACTGAGTACGTTGCCCTGGGCAAAGCCAAATCACTCACTCATAATGTCACTTGTGGTGTTCCTCAGGGCTCTGTGCTGGGTCCCACACTTTTCTCCATTTACATGCTCCCCCTCGGTAAAATCATTAGTAGACATGGTATATCATTCCATTGTTAAGCTGATGATACACAGCTGTATTTAAGTACAACCTCCACTTTCTCTGCTCCCCTACCAACATCCACACTGACCACCTGCCTGGAGGAGATAGAGATGTGGATGAAGCTCAATTTCCTTCAGTTAAATTGCTCTAAAACTGATGCCATCTTAATTGGTACACCACATCAACTTTGCACTTCAACCATCACCAGCATCACTTTTTCCGGCCAAAATATCTCCCTTTCCACATCGGTCAGTAATTTAGGTGTCAAAATGGATCCTCATCTCACCTTTGACACCCACATTAAACACCTATGCAAGACCTCATTCTTCCATCTCAAGAACATTGCCAAACTCCGTCCAACACTCAGCATGGAGGATGCAGAGAAGCTCGTCCATGCCTTTGTTTCTTACAGGCTGGACTACTGTAATGCACTCCTCATCGGGATCTCTGGCAAAAGCATCCAGAGACTTCAATACATCCAAAATAGCGCTGCCAGAATCCTGATGAGGGTGCGCAAGCATGAACACATCACCCCCATCCTGAAATCTCTTCACTGGCTCCCTGTCACACTGAGAATTGAGTATAAAGTTTCCCTCCTCACCCATTAGTGTATTCACGGACATGCCCCCCTCTACCTGCAGGAACTTCTCACCCACCCAACCTTTTCACACTCTCTTCGTTCTGCAAACTCAAACATCCTCCAAATTCCCAGAACAAAACTTTGCAGCATGGGTGATAGGGCCTTTTCATCGGCTGCTCCGAGGCTGTGGAATACCCTCCCGGACTACCTGAGGGCCCCACAGACTACTGATGCTTTTAAACGCAACCTAAAAACATTTCTTTTTATAAAAGCTTTTCAATTAACGTTTTTATAGGCTTATGTTGTTCTGTTTTCTTTTTATATTGAATTACTTTGATTTTAAGATCCTCTGTAGCACTTTGAGATTGTCCAAATGTAAAGTGCATTACAAATAAAATTTATTATTATTATTATTATTATTATTATTATTACTTCTCTCTCTCTCTTTAACAGCATTAGCTCAATGATATACGTCTTCCTTCCGTTAGACTTTTCCTGCCTTGCTAAATGTTGGGCTCTTGATCAATAAATTCGCCTCAATCTGATTCAGTGAAGTCAAACCGCAAACAGTGAAGCCTCGGAGACCCGCGCTCTGTGAGGCGGGAACAGAGGACTCCGCTTGGTCTTAAAGCCTCCGGCAAACATCCACGATCACAAATAACAATGATTTTCGTAAAATAATGATTCATTATTAATTGATGATTTGTTATTATCATTATGGTCTTGTGAAAATAATAATATGGGCTGCGAGAAAATTATGAATACAAATAGTAGCCTAGTGCTGCTGAGTACAGGCATGTTTCAGCCCACTAACACACCGTTCCTCAGAGCCAAAACACAGACCGAATTCTGTTCAGCTGGAGGGGGTTGGGTTTTGGGTAGTTATTCATGGCTTGTGGGGTCAGGATAAAGGTGTGAATTGCTCTTTCATATGGATAGTGTTATGAGGCTTTCACTTGCTGAACCGGTTTATATAGGACTTTTTGGTTATATTCACAGTGCTGGCTCTCTCCGACGAGAGAAATGCAACATTCACACATTACATATTCCTTTTCGTTTAAGCTTCTTATCACAAATAAAATTCATGCCAACAGCAAACATATTTAGCTTGATCAGAAGGTTGTCTGCAAGAGTCGAGCGGGATGTTAAGAGTTAGTCTGTTTCTTTTACTGATTATTTTCGGGTTAAAGCATGATTTAAACAGATTCACACTCAATCGCTTTCACAATAATGCGTTCAAACAAATGTAATCTTACAGTTGTACATTAGCAGCATGCTATCTGATTTTGAAATTGTGATGTTAATCGATCTGTTTAGATAAAATAACTGACAAAGATGTTATTTTCATCACAAACAAAATTTTCACAGCAGAAAGCAGCAATTAAAGATTAGTTTGGCATGTCATATAGGGAAAAAAGTTTACACATAGCTTAAGCCACTTTGAAACTCTCCTGTTATTTTATTATTGACTTGATTGCAAATAAATGCACAGACACTATTTAAACTGAACAGAGATTACATAACTGAATTCAATGATGAACTGCCTTTAACTATCATTTTGCATTATTGAGACACTGTTTTCCAAATGAATGTTGTTCAGTGCTTTGACGCAATGTATTTTGTTTAGAGCACTATATAAATAAAGGTGATTGATTGATTGATTTATTTATATTTTATGTTATGAACATAACATTTCAAACATACTGAAATACTTTATTCACGGAGTGAAGGCGGAGCGTGTTTCTGGTATCAAGCCGCATTTTCACTGACGGGCCAGTGTGAGCCAGGGCTTAAAGCAGGCCGGGCGGGGCTCATAGCCCCGGGCCAGTAGCACGAGGCCAGAATAGCGCAGGGTTTCCACAGGAGCCTGAAGCACCGCTGCACGTCACTAAAACACGCCCTTTACACGCCTCTCAGAACAACGTCATGCAAACTCATTATTTCACCAACAAAGAGAAGTTATCAGAAAAAGTCACTGGAACATGCCCGATCACAAAACGAAGATGATAAAAGCGGCCGTTTGTTTGCATGCTTTGTTATATATTCACATTCAAAAGCATCGATGTAGAATAAGTGATACATTGATCATAGGCTATTGATTTAATTTATTAGGACCCAAAATTAATCACACATGAATACACTTATTTCTATTTTATTTATTTATTTTTAACACTTATGAAAATAGCCTGCTTATTCAGTCGAGTCGGTTTCTGTTTATTAGCCACAGTAGCCGTCACATTTAGAATGAATGATAATATCTCTATTTTTATAAAAGCTCCCGAACAAAAACATTAGGCTATTATATTTTTTATGACGTGAGCTAAACTCTTGAGATGAAGCTTGTGACAGATAATATACATTACTAAATACACGAGAATAAGAAGCTGACTTCTGATTTCCTCAAACGGTCATATTTACCATGTTTACTATGGTCATGTTAATGCCTAGCGTGCACAGACTTTTGCATCGCTTATAAATATTTCTGCCTTGTATGGTGATTATAATCCACATCGGATAAAGTTATTTTAAAGACTCGCTGCTGACTGAAAGTGAGTTTTGAGCTTGATTTATTTAAAAAAGTGTTTAATGCTGCTGTTATAGCTGTTATCTTTCCGAAATGATCAGCAGCGCAGACTCTCTATTTTTATAAAAGCTCCCGAACAAAAATCATTATATTTTGATGATATGCAACGTGGAGTTAAACTCACGGAACGAGACGACAGATAAAATGTTACTTAATAAATACACAATTGTGATAGAGAATAAGAAGCTGACATCTGATTTCTTCAAGCGGTCATATTTACCATGTTTACTATGGTAACGTTAATGTTTAGCGTGCATAGTCTTTTATATCGCTTATAAATATTTCTGCCTTGTTTAGTGATTATAATCCACATCGGTTCAAGTTATTTAAAACACTTGCTGCTAACTAAGAGTGAGTTTTGAGCTCAACTTATTTTAAAAAGTCTTTAATACTGGTGTTAAAGTGGTTATCTTTCTGAAATGATCCGCAGTGCAGACTCTAACATTACTCTAAAATTACTTTTAGTTGTCAATTACTAAATCTTTTTTTTTTTACATTGTGTGAATATTGTTGATTATAATGAGAGAACTTGAGTTTAATCGTGAGGACGTTTTATTAATTCTTTAGAGTTTCAAAGATTTAATCGTGCCGGTTTAATTTTATTCGTTTCTTGTTTTAGGCAAATTAGGCCTAAATAATGGGAACGAAATTATACAGTGCTTCACATTTAAACATGCAACAATTTCTTAATGTTAATTTCTCAATTTCTGAATAATATAACGTATAATTAATATAATATAAATAATACTGCACACCTTTTAAATATGTCCAATCTAAAATATGGTTTAATACTGTCAGGGTTCTGTCACTTCAGTTTAGTGGTATTCATGGTTTTGTGACAGAGCCCTGATACTCTCCTCATGTCATTGTTTTCATGTGAGCGCGCGGCTTCGAGACTGCTCGAGCCGTGCGCTCTTGTCTGCGTGTCCTGTTTCATGTTGGAGCGTGGTGTTCGGATCCTGGCACTCATGTCTTGCTGAGTTTCGGTTTCGTGTCAGGGACCGAACACTCGCGCTCCATGTTCTGTTTTGTGTTGTCTTGTATTGTTGCACACAGCTCGAGTTTTCGGCTGTGTGCTTACTTATATTTTGTCTTGTGCTGTCGCACGCAGCTTAGTTTTTACTGGCTGCGTGCTGTCTGGTGTGAACACGCAGTTTATGAGCTTGCTCATTAACTGTGTGTTTGTGTCCTATTCAAGCACATGGCTTGCGATTGGTTTGCTGGCCATGTGCTTGTTTTTGTGAGCACATGGCTTTTGTCTTTGTTCCTATGTGCCATGTGCTCTCGTCAATTGTCTTGACCCCACCCATCTTGTTACCTGATTATTGATGTAATTTTCCCCACATGTGTTCCCTCGTTACCCTCCTCATTAGCTCCCTATTTATTGTCCTTGTGTTTGCAGTCTGGTTGCTAGTTCGTCGTCTAATATTTGTCTGTGCACATCGTGTCTTGCCTTGCCTTGCCAGTCAAGTTTTGTCTGTTTTCCCCTATGGGGTAGTTTTTGTTTGTTTATTTTATTATTATTACTATTAAAGAGCTCTTCTCTCTGCATCATTGAGTCCTCGCCTCATCCTTCTACCCAAACCCTGACAGAACGAACTAGCCAGTATGAGGACTCAGCGGAAGAAGGGATTGCACCGTCCACCAGCCTCCACCCTCTCCAGCCCCCACTACCAGCATATGCTCCAGTTTAAGACTTTGATCTCTCTTCATCAACAAGGGACTGGTGTGAGGGATTTTGCCCTGGAGTTCAGTGGTACTGCAGAGGGATTGGAGTTTAATGATGCGGCCCTCAAGGACCTCTTCAATTATGCCCTTGATGAGCCTCTCAGCTGGTGGAGAATGAGGGGGCTGGACCACCTGTCGTTTGGGGAATTTGTGGAGTTTGTGGCACGTTCCCCAGCTAAGGAGGCTGCAGTGCTGCCTGTGGTCCCCGTCAAAGCTGCAGATCCACCTGTGGTGGATGAAGGAGCTGCAGCACCCCCTGAGGCGATTTGCGACACTGCAGAACCCCTAGAGGTGGCCGAAGAGACTGCAGCACCTCACTCTCGTAGACGGAAGAGGGGTAAGAAGAGGAATGGCTCTACCCCGCCACTGCCAGAGGAGCCTGATGAGGCTGCAGCGCCCCCAGAGGAGCCTGATGAGGCTGCAGCACCCCTAGAGGTGGCCGAAGAGACTGCAGCACCTCCCTCTCGTAGACGGAAGAGGGGTAAGAAGAGGAATGGCTCTACCCCGCCACTGCCAGAGGAGCCTGATGAGGCTGCAGCGCCCCCAGAGGAGCCTGATGAGGCTGCAGCGCCCCCCTCTCAGAGACGGAGGAGGAGGAGAAGAAAGGCTTCCTCCATCCCACATGGCCTGGAGGCCATTCAGGAGCCCACTGCTGGCCTGGAGGCCATCCCAGTCATGCCCAAGCTCCTTGCCCTGCCGGCGCCGCCCAAGCTCCTTGCCCTGCCGGCGCCGCCCAAGCTCCTTGCCCTGCCGGCGCCGCCCAAGCTCCCTGCCCTGATGCCGGTTCCGTCTATGCTCCCTGCCCTGATGCCGGCTCTGCCCTTGATGAGTGCCATGCCAGCTCTGCCCTTCCTATCTGTCGGGGTCCCTGTTTGGCTGGAGGCCTCCTGGTCTCTCCGTCTGGTTCCACCCTGCTGGTCTGCCGGGGTTCCTGTTAGGCTGAATACTCGCTGGTCCATCCCTCCGGCACCGCCCTGGTGGTCTGTCGGGGTTTCTGTTAGGCCAGATCCTCGCTGGCTCATCTCTCCGGCTCCACCCTGGCCCACTGCTGGGACTCCTGGACTGCCTGAGTCTCCTTGGTTCCCTCCCTTCCCTCCCTCCCCTATTTTGTCTGTATCTTGATTTCCATGTCGTGTGTTCTGTTGTGTACCGGGTTTGTGTTGCCATGCCTGTGCTGTCTTGTTCCCGTCTTGTTTTTGGGTGTTCCTCGTTAGGTACGCCAGGTGGCGTCCCTTTTGAGGGGGGCTAGTGTCAGGGTTCTGTCACTTCAGTTTAGTGGTATTCATGGTTTTGTGACAGAGCCCTGATACTCTCCTCATGTCATTGTTTTCATGTGAGCGCGCGGCTTCGAGACTGCTCGAGCCGTGCGCTCTTGTCTGTGTGTCCTGTTTCATGTTGGAGCGTGGTGTTCGGATCCTGGCACTCATGTCTTGCTGAGTTTCGGTTTCGTGTCAGGGACCGAACACTCGCGCTCCATGTTCTGTTTTGTGTTGTCTTGTATTGTTGCACACAGCTCGAGTTATCGGCTGTGTGCTTACTTATATTTTGTCTTGTGCTGTCGCACGCAGCTTAGTTTTTACTGGCTGCGTGCTGTCTGGTGTGAACACGTAGTTTATGAGCTTGCTCATTAACTGTGTGTTTGTGTCCTATTCAAGCACATGGCTTGTGATTGGTTTGCTGGCCATGTGCTTGTTTTTGTGAGCACATGGCTTTTGTCTTTGTTCCTATGTGCCATGTGCTCTCGTCAATTGTCTTGACCCCACCCATCTTGTTACCTGATTATTGATGTAATTTTCCCCACATGTGTTCCCTCGTTACCCTCCTCATTAGCTCCCTATTTATTGTCCTTGTGTTTGCAGTCTGGTTGCTAGTTCGTCGTCTAATATTTGTCTGTGCACATCGTGTCTTGCCTTGCCAGTCAAGTTTTGTCTGTTTTCCCCTACGGGGTAGTTTTTGTTTGTTTATTTTATTATTATTACTATTAAAGAGCCCTTCTCTCTGCATCATTGAGTCCTCGCCTCATCCTTCTACCCAAACCCTGACAAATACCATGTAGCTTAGAAAATATAAGCACAGACTCTTTCTCGTTCTGAGAAATGCACATAACTTCCTAAGTACCAAACTTTCGTCTGACTGAAGCCATCAAATCTAACACATCAGTGAGGCAAAACTGACGGCTATTAGCGAAAATGTGCTTTGATGCGCTTGTTTAATAACTTGTGGTTAAAGCGCCACTCAGCGGTCAAAGGCTGCAAATGCACTTTATACCGCCGCCGCGGCGGTACGTGCTTTTGAATGTCTACTTAGTGTATCACCCCTGTTTCACACCGCAAGCGTGAGTGGTGCGCGAGCAGCATGTCTGCGCAACTACATCGTCACTGCAGCAGCAGACTCTCGCAAGTATTCACACTTGGAAGCGTAGAAGTACAGCATCACAGCAGCGGCTGCAAAGCGTGTTCGGCAGACAGTATAACCATTTCAAACAATGGGTATAATTCTTTCAACATTTGTTTTTATAACAATACACCATACTTTCACACAAAAAGATTAATTAAAAAGTTGAAATGGGTAAATACATGTTTGTTATACTTAATTATCTTTTCTGGCATAATTGTTAAAACACTAGAAATTGGCATTGTTGTTAAAACTCTTGACATGCTTATTCTGTGCATTTTGAACACGTTTTGTGTTAAATCACATTTATTTTGTCCATCAAAAGTGTGCTTTCACTTTAATTGAGCGTGAGCAGCACAGCAAAAATAGACCGGACGCCGAAACCCCCGCTGCACTGCTGTTCACGCGGCGCTCCTGCTTGATGCTCATGCGCTGCTCCTGGTCCCGGTGTGAATGCACTCATTGATTAATATGGACGGCGAAAAAAAAATACTCCACTCACGCTTGCGGTGTGAAACAGGGGTCAGTCATAAAAGTAGTTCTGGGCTTTTTGATTTATAATTTTTAAGCTAACTTAATTGTTATTCTTGGCTTTAAAATTAAAAATCCTTTGAAAATTAATTTAATCCAAACTGTGTAAATATTTAAAGTATATTGAAATATATTGCAGATATGTTCACTGAACATAAACCTAACAGAGCACTCAGATCACTAGGATCGCGTCAGTTAGAAATACCAAGGGTTCACACAAAACAAGGGGAGTCCTCCTTTAGTTACTATGCTGCCTGCAGTTGGAATCAGCTTCCAGAAGAGATCTGATGTGCTAAAACACTAGTCACATTTAAATCTAGACTCAAAACGCATCTTTTTAGCTGTGCATTTATTGAATGAGCACTGTGCAATGTCCGAACTGATTGCACTATATTTTCACTATTTTATTTTTTTTATGTAAAATCATTTTCTAACTTTTTTTAAATGTTTAATTCATTTTAAAAGTTTAAAAGTTTTATTTTAGTTCTTCATGATTATTTTACTTTCATGTAAAGCACTTTGAATTACCATTTTGTACGAAATGTGCTATATAAATAAATTTACCTTGCCTAAAGTATAGTCAAACCATAGAACCGTAGATTTTCATTGGTATTGGTACTGAATAATGACAGTTTGGTACCGTGACAACACTAGATTAGAGATAATGAAGGTAAGGCTGCTTTAATTATTTATAGGGGTTCTCTCTAGTGCTGTTTGGATAGATGGTGTAATTACTGATGATGGACTGGCCGTGTTAATTATCCGCACGTGCTTCTTCCTGAATTTGGTTAGTAAAACAAAGACTCAAAAAAAAACCCGGTCCTTTCCTTGGTTTTTTCTTTGCACTGAAATAATCTCAGGCCCTCTATTGTTTACACTGCAACATCAGACCTCAAACCCCAGCTTTCTGTGAAGCAGTGGAATGCTGGAGTCTGACCTACTGGAAAATTTGGAGGATGAAGTGGACAGGGAAACGGGGAAGGGGGTGAAAAACAGCTTTATACAGAGCTTTAACAACACATTTCAGTCAAGTTTTAAATTAAGAGGGAACATTATCTAAGTTAATTTAACTTTCCAAACCTGAGACATTCGCTTTTGAAAGGGAACTTCACACTGCATCCTCTAGAGAGCGCTATGGGAACGGTATACCAATGCTGCCATGCTGAGGGATAAGTGCCTAGGTAACTGTCTCCCCAAATCAGGACTTGAGGAACAGCATCTCTACTAGAGAACGCGCTAGGCTATACGACAGGCTTAAGCTCTAATCATCATAGACTAACTCATCCGCCAGAGTCTGGAGCTCAAAAAGTGGAGGTCTCAGCATAAAGACTCTCTAAACTGAGTGGAGACCTAACTACACTCAATGCCAGAGGCATGTAGTGGGGACTCAAATAAAAAGAGCCTACTACTCACATTACTGCCTAAGCGGAGCTCTAGGGAGTGGATGCTTTAGCAGGATGACTCTCTTAAACGAGAGGAAGCCTAGCACTCAACCCCTATTAGAGAAACTCTTAAGAATGGAGGCCTCAGCATGACGACTCTCTAGAGCGAGAGGAGGCCTGACAACACTCAGCGCTAAAGACAATTAGCAAGGCTCACAAAAAAGGAGCATACAATAATGACAATAATTGAAAACAATAATGCTGTTTAAGCGAGCTATGAGGAGCAGAGGCTTTAGAAGGTTAACTTTCTTAATCCTCTGGAGTCTGAGGGTATTTTTGGGGCTGAGAAAAGTTTTGTCATGCCCTGACATTTGTGTTTTTTTCAGTTTCTTATACACATCTAAATGGCTAAAGTCTAATCTCACTGTAATCAGCATAAACTGGGCTATAATAATAAGTGAAATGCATGTATGTACATGATTGTGTTTTTGAGAAAAAAAATGTTATACGTGGTTAGCGAAAAAACGAAAAGTTAAATCGCTTGAATAAGGCCATAAAACACATACAGAACATTGGTTCCCGGGACTTTTGAGAACTTAAGCTTGTAGCCTACATTTTTTCTTTCTAAATTATGTGAAAATCATCTTGTTTACTCACTCACATAAAACAATATATTGATTTAAATTTAAGACAATTTTTGTTGGTAAAAGTCATATGCGAGTAGGCATCAACTATCATGAATATCATTGTGATTTACACCTGAGAAGACAAAGCCCTGAATAATGAGCTGCATAATGAGCCATTCAGTCAGCTGTTGTCACTGAGAGGGAGGAGTTACAAGAATGTGAGGACAAAATAAATCTATATAATTTTATGTTTGTAGTTTATTTAGAATATATTTCATTATCCCACAACATAATTGAATATCCACTTGGGGGAGCAGTTAAACAGTTTATTAGGAACAATCAAAGCTGACTTTCAAACAGAATTTTTTGCATCATTACTTCATTCACACAATCCTTCAGAAATCCTTTTAACAATCTTATTTTCTACAAAAAATTATTATTATTATTAATGTTGAAAAGAGCTGAGAATATTTTTTTTTCCGTTTTTTTTAGGGGGGATAAATTGAAATAACAGCATTGTTTGTTACATTGTAAAGTTATCTTTATTTGTTACATTTATATTATTTACATCAAGAATGGTATAGTATTATAGTAGTCTTTTGAATGGTATAGTATTGTATATTGTTATTGAAACTTCATAATATTTCACTTAATTATACATTTAGTCAGGAATTATAGTTTGGAAAAAGTCTAACTAGTAAAATGTTTACACGTTATGTGAAAACTAGTACAAGTATATAAATAAATAAAAAGAGACTTACTCATGTTTATGATCTCTGCTGAATAAAGCACTTCTTTTTTTCTGAAGATACCCAAATCTCAAATCCTCAGCCACATCACATCTTTTTGGGGTGAATTATGTCTCTCCTCTCATCGTGAAGCAAACAGTAAAATAAAAAAAACTCGAAAAACAGTCTCGCTGCGTTGTCTTCTGTTGTGTGAGTGTATTCAAACAGCGCGCTTCAGTGAAACATTAGAATCTGAATAGCGCGTTCAGCGCAGGTGCGTGGTCACATTAGAAGATAATGAAGGGAGACGTGAAAAATGGACCTCGCATTGTTCTCATATGGATTACTTTATCACAGAATATTTGTTTTCGACAGCACTTTTAGCTTAAAAGTAGACATGTCAAGCTTTCTGTAGATATATCTCTCATGTCTCTTCTATAGATATATCTCTTATGTCTCTTTGTTGAGTATTCACTGAGTTACAGTTCATTTTAATGACGTGTGTCTAAATGAAGATCAGCACATACAAAGGCTGCAGACAGCACACCTTGTTTGTTATCTTTACTTTATAAGTGCACCAAGTTTTGTTGTTATTATGTCTGTATGCAAAAAAGTAGCCCCTTTTTACAGATTTGATTGATGTATTGCTCTTATCTGTATGATCAAAACTGAAAGTGTAATTTAAGATATTTTCGGGGTTGAAAATGAAAATGCCTCATAACGCGTATACGCGTTAATCGACTTCAGAGGGTTAAACAAGAGGAAGCCTAACAAAACCCAAACTAGTTGAGTAGCTCTTAAGAATGGCGGTTTCATTCCGCTAAAATGAGAGGAGACCAACTACTAAACACTAGACACACTGCCAACAACTCAGAAGCTAGAATACTAAGCTAGGAGTACTAACCATGCTAAGTGTTGTAATCGGCAAGAAGGCCCTCAGATGAGGGGGGGTACTCGAAAGCTCGCCTGAAGAGCGACTCCGAGGAGGCCCACAAGAGCCTAACAGCCACATATCTCTGTTGAAAGAGCACTAGGAACTGTGATCTCGGCACAGCAATCCTCAAGGGAGGGGAGCTAACAGGCTCAAGAACAGCTGAGAGGATGAGGAAGCTCCAACAAGAGCCTAACAACTCAAAAAACTTGCTTTTACCAAGTCAGGAGCCTCTTTCACCAGTAATGTAGATACACCACATTGTAAAATAAATATTTATATTAGTGGTGGGCATAGATAATTTTTTTAATCTCACTGTGATCTTGAAATTAATCTAGATTAAAATGGCTAATTCGAATTCTGCCAAAGGGATTCAGAATATGTGTGTTAACCAATTAAAATTGACAAACAGTAAGTCTTTGAGAAGGAGTTTATCAATCTAGGTGGTGCATTAGACCAGGGGCTCATCTCCTGTTTCCAAAATGCATCCCAAAGTGCTTGAAAAAGCTGTAAACTAATTCCACGTTGCACAAGGTGCAAACAACCTTATGCCTGTTTCACACATACTCCGTCTGCAGTGCATATGCGCTGCATATTTTTTTACGCACCAATGTTAACGGATTCTAGTTGCATTCCATGAGCGTTTACGTCTGCAGCAGTACAGTGATAATTTACGTACCGAGAAGCAAACTTGTCCTGTGTAAAAGCACATCAGGGTCCGTGCTGCACCACATACGTAATGCACACGCACTGCAGATCGAGTATGTGTGAAACAGGCGTGAGCAGGGCCATAGCTGGGGTCAGCGGGGACCCGGTGAAGGTTGTACCAGTGGGCCCTGTTTGAAATTGTTTAATTTGTATGTTCATTTATTTTTATTTATTTGTGCTATTTACAAAATGTTTAAAGGGGGGGTGAAATGCTCGTTTTCACTCAATATCCTGTTAATCTTGAGTACCTATAGAGTAGTACTGCATCCTTCATAACTCCAAAAAGTCTTTAGTTTTATTATATTTTCCCGGAAAAACACGACCAAGAGCGTTTGGAAACTGTGACATTACCGTGAAAAACCACCCAAAACAAACCATGGCTAACAGTCAGATTCAGCCGTTTATTTATGATCCAGAATCAGATCCTGAGGCTGAAACTGAACGAGAGCAGCATCAGCAACGACTCGCTCCGAGCGGGGCTCGAACCCGGGTCTCTGGCATGGGAGGCGGACGCACTAACAAGGAGGCAGAGATATTCTAAGCAGTTTTACTCACCGCCTGCGGTTCCAACACACGATACTGACCCTTTTTCGTTGGGATTGCTTAATCCTTAAAAAAATAAACGATACGCAAATCCGTCGTCAAACTGGGCCTTGTTTGTAAAACAAGCATCTTCGAAATGCAGGGAGAAACACTGCCATGAATAAAGAATGGTGTCAAAACGCCTGCAAGAGTGACTTTGTCTAATGAATCATGAGCAAATTGGTGATGATCCGTGCTTTTTTCAGCATGATGGAGCACCATGTCACAAAGCAAGAGTGATAAAGAAGTGGCTCGAACATCATTACATTGAGATTTTTGATCTGTGGCTAGGCAACTCCCCCAATCTCAATACTAAAGAAAACCTGTGGTCAGTCCTCAAAAGGTGAGTGGACAAGCAGAAGCCCACAAATTGTGATCAACTCCGAGAAAACGGCAAAAATGGATAAGCATTTATCAGGATTTGGCCCAGAAGCTAATATCCAGCATGCCAGAATGAATTGCAGAGGTTATGAAGAACAAGGGTCAACACTGTAAATACTCATTTTTTTGCAAATCAAAGCCTTTAAAACTTATGATATGCTTGTCATCGTTTTTCAGTATACCACTGAAATAGAAATTGTGTTTTACAAAGTTTGCTGTCACTGCCAAAACTTTTGGCCATAACTGTAAGCACAAAATTACACAAATCACAAATCATTATCCATAAATTAAAAATGAATATTATAAATATGAAATATGGTAATTTGCAGCCAAAAGGAATGTTTCAACCAGTCAAATGACTGAGAACTAATTCTGAGGTCTGAGAATGTCCTCATATCAGCACATTTGTATGAGGCTTGTGAAAATAGTATATGTTTCTATGCTTCTACCTCCTCAGCGCATTTCTCGGTCATCTTTAAAATAAAATAATCTGATTTTCATTACACAAACAAGCTAATTGCACATATTCATAAAGTGACAGTTCTGTCTCTGTGAATATTACACGTTTGACTCAACTGACAAGATCAGAATAACAACAAATATGCACAATACTTTATGTTGAATAATCAGTTCAATACAAAAATGATACAACACAATGTTATATACAGAACAAACTAACTAATGTGATGTGGGCTGCTGCTGTATGTTTTTGTAGGTTGTCTGGCTGTATGGTGACAGAGGAGGGATGTCGTTATATATCTTCAGCTCTGACTTCAAACCCCTCACACTTGAGAGAGCTGGATCTGAGTTATAATCACCCAGGAGATTCAGGAGTCAAGCTGCTCCAGGAAAAACGGGAGGATCCAAACTGCTCACTGGACAAATTCAAGTAAGTTGAGCATGAAGAGCTTTTAGGTTTTATTGATTAAACATTTCAGTGTCTTTGGGTATATCTTTATGCAACAATATTTAGACTTTTCTGAAGATTAAAATATTAACTAAGCTGCTCAAACAAAACAAAATAGTACTTTTAACTCACTCCCTATCTGATTTTAAAAGAGGAGCATACAGTGAAAACACAATGGAGGATATATATATATATATATATATATATATATATATATATATATATATATATATATATATATAATATTTTTTTTTTTTAAAGCAATGTTTTGCACATATTATATCTTATGTGATTTTGAGAGCGAGATTTCCTCGTGAGTAACAGTGTGTGATGTTTTGTGATAACCACAACAGCTGAAAAAAACTTTGAATTCATGTTTTGAAGAATAGATTCGCTTTAAATGTGCAACCTCCCTTTGTGAATTCACCGCACACTGGGAAGTGTTACTAAAACAAGATTCAAACAATCAGAATATTGTACCTGGTCAAGAGTGCCCAATGTTGAAATGTGAATACTACACCATTACTGATATTATACAGTTCTGGAGGCTCTACATAATGCAGAGGTTGACTGTCTGCTCTGCCTACAGTTTGCAGTGGTCCTACACTATGCAATGCTTCATAAACCATTGTTTTACTTAATTCTGCTGAGGTGAAATTCATTGCAGTCCCCTATTGGGATACGTATTGTTACTTTACTGGTGATGCAAAGCCCTACTAGCAACCACCCCGTGTACTCTAGCAACTGCACAGCAACACCCTATCAACCATGTTGTGTACCTTGGCAACCACATAGCGACCAACCAGAACATGTTATCAACTGCATTGCAACCACCCAAGTACCCTAGCAACTGTATAGCAACAACATAGAAACCACCCTGACTACCTTAGCAATCACATAGCAATACTCTAGAAACCACCCTGAACACATTATCAACCACAAAGCAACCACATCATGCTGTTAGGGGAATTACAGTTATAACTAAAGGACCAGGTGTTGTCACAATGAAGACCAGGAGTCAGAGATTAATTAAATTAATAATAATAATTTTACTTGAAGAAAATAGTTTGCAGTTTCATAAACAGAAGTCAGCTTCAATACTGTCAACAAAGTTCGTAGGCCGCTCTCCAGTACAATACAAAATCAACCACAGTTACACTCCAGACAGAAGACATTAGTTGCGTCAAATCGCTGGTCAGCAGCAATCTGATAGACTTAGAAGACAATATTCACATATGGGCATAAACATCTTCAGCATATCTCCAATGATTGTAGCCGGCGTCAACACGGGTGACGAAGACACTTCATCTCAGGTCCAGATGTCAGCAATGTCAGCAGAAACTATTCTTCTGTACAGAACATAGGTGCTGACACACACACACACACACACACACACACAAGCCCATATCTACAATTCAAGGTCCTCTAAGCACTGGCAAGTCTTTTATCACTACGGTTGGATACACACACATAATAGGGCAACATTAATCTTGAGGAATAGAAATACAGGCTAGAACAGGATTCTTAATACCTAGTATACATTTCTAAATGTCATAGTGCTACATTTCGTCCCTCTCAGCGCACGTAGAGGAAGGGCCTCTCCTGACCCTTTTAGCTGACCTTGTGACCCTAGGAGAAGGAATACACTCACATATGTGACCAATCACGGAAAGTAGGGACACAAGTTGGTTCTGGGGCATTTTGAGTTATTCACAGATTCTGAAAGTGTAGTCTCCAACCGATGTGTAACACATGGAAATCCGATAATATTTGGAGAAGTTGTGGCCATTTGAAGGTAGGCACTCAAAAAAGCTGAAAAAGCAGGAAATAGCCTCTGAAGATTGTGGAGTTCTCACTGCTGCGAGTGACAATGGGGCTCATTTACATCTCATTTAGATAAGCCATACCCCCTGCATAGCAACGACAGACACAACGGGAAAAATCTGACCGCATACTATTAATAATAAAGGAGAATGTGCATTGTAAATGTCAGGAAATTTATCTTTTTTTACCTTTATAAAAATTGATTTAGAGCTTGAAATATGTGAGTTTTATCTTTTTATAAAAAATCTTTAATCTTTCAAATGTGGCCATCATTTTTAATGTTATTATTTTAATGTTTATGTAAACAAAAAGCACATATTGATGCTAATTTTATTTATTTGCTGGTTTTTTACATAAAACTTGGTGAATTGATTTCATTGTGTAGCATTAGGACTTTTTTAACAGGATTCTGTGATAACCGATGAGCTATGAGCTAGCTAGTAACAATAGGTAGATATGGGAAGGTCTAAACATGGACTAAACATGAGATAATGTGTATGTGTTCTTAGAATGAACACAAAACGACAAACTTTGATGTTTATGGAAACTCACCCGGAGTCGTCTTTGTGGATGTAACCATCTCCGAAGTTTGCACTGTCCGTCTGTTTGCCTCTAAATGTTACGGATTTTCCCCATTTCTCTGTCTTTATCCCCATCAAATGTTACTATCGATAATAGCCTCTGATATCTTACGGTCCAACTCGTCTGACGCCAGTCCAATACATTCTTCCTCGTCGTCATCTTCGCTCAGTTGTAGATTAGGGATATTATACAGTCTTATTATGCCGCTTTCATCGTCATTCAGATCGTCTTCAGAATCAGTGAGCGCTTGTTTATAAGCATCCGGCTTGTCAAAGAAGTACTTCAAAGCATTTTCGGTGTAACGGCCACGGTTCAGCTCATCTGCGTTCATCTTTGCGCCGTACATCTTCACTGAATTTTGATATCAGGTACAGCCGGCCAGAACGCTGCATACTAAGTAGCCACGCTTCCCTCGGAGGACGGGGGCAATAACAAAAGAAACAAAAGCCGGCTTATCCAGTATGAAAATACAGACAGACAATGAAACGCCCCTACTGCGTGCTAGAATCTCAGACAAACTAGCTGATTTCAACCTCAAAATGTACGCTTTTAAATATACCAATACTGCTATCTCAAACACGGAGAGGCTTCTTTGTGATATCAACTAACAGATTCTGCAAAAAAACGAAAATCACCAATTTTGAAAAAAAAAATCACTTCTTTCTCATTTTGCTCGAAAGTTGTGCTGCTGACTTGTGTCACTGGTTTCCGTGACGGGTCACATATGCTCGTGTCTGTTACTTCTAAACACTTCTAAAGGAGAAAATATATATCTGTGTAAGCAGCATGCATCTATCTATATGTATAAAGATGACTTTTTACTTATTTAGTTAAATCATACAACAATCTTGGAGGTTAAATACTGATCAAACACTTGATTTATAATTACACAATATTAATGAGATTATATATATATATATATATATATATATATATATATATATATATATATATATATAGAAGAAAGGATATGATCAGCAGCATCCTCTCAATCCTCTTCTTCATAATTACACAATATTAATGAGATAATATATATATTGAAGAAAGGATATGATCAGTGGCATCCACTCAATCATCTCCTTCAATGCACCTTAGCAACCCCCCTGAGTACCTTGTATAGTAACTGCATAGCAACAGCAATTTGTTCACTGACTGATTGTGACTCTGTGTGTTTTTTAGTGTGGATAATGGAGGAGAATCCAGGATTACACCAGGACTAAAGAAATGTAGGTCTAAACACACACATACACAGCTGTAGTGATTGTTGTTGTTATTAATGTCTTTGTTCTTGTATTCAGATGCTTGTTTTTTCACACTGGATCCAAACACAGCAAAAACTGATCTCATTCTGTCTGAGGAGAACAGAAACGTGACAGGTGTGCAAGAGAACCAGCCGTATCCTGATCATCCAGACAGATTTGATGTGCGTCAGGTGTTGTGTAGAGAGAGCGTGCCTGAACGCTGTTATTGGGAGATTGAATGGAGTGGAAATTATGGTGTGTGGATATCAGTGTCATATAAGAGCATCAGGAGGAAGGGACGGGGTGAGGAGTGTGAGTTTGGATATAATGATAAGTCCTGGAGTTTGATCTGCACTCCTGACAGTTACTCATTCAGACACAATAACATAGAGACAGATCTCCCTGTAGAGTCCATCATCAGGAGAATAGGAGTGTATGTGGATCACAGAGCAGGAACTCTGTCCTTCTACAGCATCTCTGACAAAATGAGCCACATCCACACAGTCCAGACCACATTCACTCAGACGCTCTATCCTGGGGTTGGTTTTTTTTCTTATGGATCATCAGTGAAACTGCTGATGAATTAGAAGAGTCTCACGAGAGATTCTACCCATAATTCTTTGAGCTGCATGAATCAGTAACAGTGGGATGTTATAGAGTCTCTTCATAACATAAAATCAATCTATATCAACAAAATTAAATTTTTCAATGCAGAGGAAACACAGAAGAGGGACTTCAATGTATTTACCCACTGTTTAATGCAGGACATGAATGCATTTGACCTGCAGTTACAATTGCATGAATAATGTTTTGATATAAAAGACATAAAATGTTTAATACTTATTTGAAAAAAAAAACATTATTAATAAAATCAACAGATACGTTAAATGTGAAATTAAAACTGCCAGTAGGTGTCAGAAAGTCTCTTAATAAGTGAGTCATTGCGATTGAACCAAATCATATAAACTGGTGATTCTTCAGGAACGAAACACCATCATTGTGTAGAGAGGCAAAACTGTGCTATGGTGGCTGTGTTTGGAATTATTTTTGTTGTCGAAATAGAGCAAAAACAGGCAATATGGTGTCTAGAATGCAAGTCTCATAATTCAATTCTTGTTTATTGAACTGTTGTAGAAAACAATCTATATGTAATCATGCTGATTTTTGAAAATATGGCACTGTTCATGTGATATTGATTTCCTATATGAAATGATATAAATATATACATTTTCTGCCCCATATCTTCAATTGTGTGCATTTTAGCAGACTGAATCATAAAGTAAAAGAACACACTCTAAATGTTCACGTACTAGTGTAATCTACCAGACTTCATTGCATATCGTTAGAATAGCAATTACAATATGATCACAGACGATATATATATCACACACGCTGCACCACTGTCTTTTTGGCTAATTTGTGCAAAACCTTTTGCTAAACTGTCAAAGATTAATTTTAACCACCAATGCAAAGATGCAAGTTTTACCTTAAATCTGTGTGCTTGCAAAGGGTTGATGTCAAGATTTTATAAGCTGCTAGTTTGGTCTTTCTATGCAAACACAACTTACAACTTCATAATAGAGCTTAAATATGGCCAGGGCTTCACTTCATTTCCTTCGAGTTCGATTATTTGACAGCTGCAGTCAGGGAAAATGAAAGAAAAACACTATAGTTAAAATATCTAATATTCACATATGAAAGTTTATTACTTGAAGTTATGTGCATTTCTTACAACAAATTCAAGCAGGATAAATGTGAAGCCTGTGCCTGGGTCTGTGCTTATATTTTCTCTTAGCTACATGGTATTAAAGCTGCAGTAGGGAACTTTTGTAAAAAAGTATTTTTTACATATTTGTTAAACCTGTCATTATGTCCTGACAGTAGAATATGAGACAGATAATCTGTGAAAAAATCAAGCTCCTCTGGCTCCTCCCTGTGTCCTATTGCCATTTGCAGAAACTCCATTGCTCCCGGTAAAAAACAACCAATCAGAGCTGCGATCCGTAACTTTGTTTGTGTTCAAAATGTAGAAAAATGTATATAATAAGCGGGTACACCATGAATCCATTTTCCAAACCGTGTTTTTGGCTTGTCCTGAATCACTAGGGTGCACCTATAATAAGTGTTTATAGTCTGACTATTTTAGATTGCTTCGGGGGTACCGCGGGGGAGTAACCCAGTACCTTTGTGATTCTTCATAGACATAAACAGAGAGAAGTAGTTCCGGCTACAATGTTCTTCCGCAATACGCAGGCAGTTCTGTTTATTAACCGCTAGCTAGAGCGTCAAAAGTTACCTACCGCAGCTTTAAACCATATTTGAGATTTGATACATTTAAAAGGTGTGCAGTATTATTCATATTATATGAATTATGTGTTATATTATTCAAAATAAATTGTGGTTTAAAGTGGAAAAAAAAGTGGAAAAAAAAAAGTGAAGTGACATTCAGCCAAGTATGGTGACCCATACTCAGAATTTGTGCTCTGCATTTAACCCATCCGAAATGCACACACAGAGCAGTGAACACACACACACTGTGAGCACACACCCGGAGCAGTGTTCATCATTTATGCTGCGGCGCCCGGGGAGCAGTTGGGGGTTCAATGCCTTGCTCAAGGGCACCTAAGTCGTGGTATTGAAGGTGGAGAGAGAACTGTACATGCACTCCCCCCACCCACAATTCCGTCCGGCTCGAGACTAGAACTCACAACCCTTCGATCGGGAGTCCAACCCTCTAACCATTAGGCCACGACTACCCCTCTTTTTTTTTTTTACTTTGCATTGGAGCATTAAAAGTGCAAAATGTCAATATTCTCACATACTAGGTCTATATTTTAATTTATATTTTAAAATTCCTTAAAACGGCATGCATTTTGTTATTCGTTACCTGTACTTTATTTTGACAGTTAACTTCTTGGGAAAAATATATTTTTCTGTACACTGATTATGAAATTGTTGCATGTTTTATAAATTATTTCCTTTATTTTAGTAAAATGTGAGGCACTGTATAATTTCGTTCCAATTATTTAGGCCTAATTAGCCTAAAACAAGAAATGAATAAATTAAACCTGCACTATTAAATCTTTGAAACTCTAAAGAATGGACGGATTAATAAAACGTCCTCACGATTAAACTCAAGTTCTCTCATTATAATCAACAAAATGCACACAATGTAAAAGAGTTTTATTTATTGACAACTTCAGTGATTTTAAAGGGAGCCTTCTTTACTTGCTTTCATATAATTTAGGTAAAAATAAAATTGCAGCCGCATTTAAATGCAGGTGTGTAAAATGTCAGAGTGCAAGATTTGTGCAGCGCTGAAGCTGAGTTCGATGTGCAGTATTTATTCTTATTTGTTTTATCTTCATTACAGATGTTTGGTTTTATTTTGGATAATTTTATGTAAAAACATATTTACGTTGCAATGCATATGCATAATGCAAATGTGAAGTAATATTCATATTCAAATGTTTGTGCGAAAATTATTAATGTGCATGCATGACAGAGAGACGTCTCGATCACTTGAATTTTTTTCTGATAATAAAATAACTTAAAATTGTGGTGTCTCACATACATGAGAAATATATCTACAGAAAGCTTGAAATGTCTTTTAAACGAATGTTAGATTATTTCATGATCTCTGTCAGATATTACTGTGAGGTTGCAAATCCTCCTCTCTTCTTACTCACTCCTTCCACAGATGTTTCCTGTTTTTGCAACATATAAGTGTTTTTGTCTTCTCTTTATCTCCTGCCCTCCCTTTCCTTGTCCTATGTTTTTCTCCTTTCTCCCATCTGTGTTTTCACTCTCTATGCTTTAGTCTTATGTCTCTTTATCCTAATGTATACCCGCATGCGCAGATGATACCTAAAGGTGAATCTGTGAAGATTGGTGGGGGGACCTTTTAGGCACAGGTTGTTGAGTTCAGTTTAACCTTTGCAGGAAGTTGAAAGGCTCTGTGCCAGCATTATTCCTTGTATGTCCAGTAATTCCTGATCAAATGTATGTTTATATAACTTATATAAACATATGTAATCCATATCTCATTGGATAAACTAAAGCACAACCGCTTGCAATGCAACTATATAATGTGTGAATGTAATAATAAACTTGGAAGAAGTTTGTGAGCAGACTTGGCTTGATGTTCATTTACTTTTTCCCATGGGCCCATGCAAGGACTGAGAATGGTCAGATGGCATCGAAAGATAAAGACAAAGAAATGTGTTAATTTAACAATGAATCAATTAAAAACGAAAGCATTAAGTAATCTGTGAAGGTTACATTTCTCTTTAAAGGCGCATCCATGTGGAGAGAGTCAGCACTGTGAATTTAATCTTGCAGACGACAAGAAAACATTTGTTTATTAATAAAACAGCGTAGGTTGTTTCTGGTGTAGGATTTGTACTTCTATTTAATGAGCTCTACATGTAAGAATAGCCTACACTAAAGTTTTTTTTTTTACTCGCTATTTAACAGCATTAACTTTCAATGAAATAAGTCTTCCTTCAGGTAGACTGAATGTTTTTCTGCCTTGCCAAATGATGGGCTCATGATAAATGAGTTGTATTCACTTGCAATAAGCAGTTTTTATTTTAACTTCATATTTTTAAGAGTTTTAATTTAGCTTCATCTTTGACATTCATGTTAGCATAATGAATCTGAGTCATCGTTCCTTAAAGATATGAAATAGGTTGTTCTTCTAAAATTCATGATTGTCCGTGCTCATTTTAGTGAGGAATGACTGCTGAAAATAGCATATATTTTTAGTTCATACATATATTTTCAATATCTCACTCACAATCAGTAAGGTTTTCTACTTTTCTTTCTTCTGCTTGTTTGTCAGTGGCACATACATACAACCTTTGTAAGTACATCCCACTGAGCAAAAGAACGTCCAAACGATGTAAGTACATCCCACTGAGCAAAAGAACGTCCAAACGATATCTTTTCAACATCTTTGAAAGTTTTTATGATGTCTTTTTACAACATCTTTTGGGCGTTCAATATCGAGGTCCACAGAACATCTCTAGAAAGTTGAAATATAGTTCAGTTGTGGTTATTGTGGACGTATTTTCAACGTCTTAAAAGGTCTAACTTAGATGTAATTTATACTGTTTTTGGACAAAATAAACACTCTAAGGCTGCTTTCAATTAACTCATGTTTTTTCAATGCAATTTCTTTTTTTACTTGTACATAAACTTACAGAAACAGTGTGTTCACACAAAAAAACATACAAATAAAAGAAGTTTCACTTATTATACAGTGGATAACAATTAACAACAAACTATTTACTTTAGTTGAGTCCATTCATTATGTTCACCTGTTGGAGCTTAACCTTTTAAGATTTTTTTTTATTTCTATTTCAGCTGCAATTAGCATAAAATTCTTAAAGATGGTATTCTTTATTCATGCAATAGTCAAGTGTTCATGTGCCTCAAATATTATCTGCATTCACAATAATGAAAAGAACACAATATGCTACAATGCAAGGGTTTTAAATCTGGTTTTCAGGACCAAAGCAAATGGGTCCGAAAAAATAAATTATACCATATTTTTCAGACTCCAAGTCTGAGATGTGCTGAATTATTTCAAAGTAATGTATATTATTAATTTTATGTCAAAAAGCCTAAGCAAAACATAAACACTTATAAGCGGGCACTTACAGGTTTCTACAGTTTAAATATAGTTCTCATGTTTGTGTGACAAGTCTGTCTATACACAATGATATGGTCTGTACCACTGTGTTTCTACATTTTCAGGTTCACAGAAACTGAGATAGCAAGTGCATTTTGTTAGGTTTCTTTATTTAACAAAAGAAATACTGCTTGTAACTAATGGCACCTGAATTTGTTTATTTTATACATAGGCTGCTTGTTCTGTTTTTTTTTATCATTAAATAAATAATTTGAAGTGAGGGAAAATAAAATACATCTCTACAGTGTTATAGTTTTTAAGTTTCTTAATGTTTGTTTTATTTATCAGTATTTTAATTATTTCAGAAATTAATAGGAAAATGTGTCTTATACACTGATGCAACTGTGTATTTTCCTGGCCTGGTGCAAATTAGCCTTTTATTGTGCTGTATTATTAAACAAATGTATTATTTAAAAATGGGGATCATTTAATAAATAAATAAATAAAACAATCATATTATGTTAATTATACTCCCACCCAAATACCCTTTTTGTATTTCTGAGGGTGTCCTTGAAAAATGTTCTGTGCAAGGAGTCCCTGGCACCAAAATGTTGTAACATATACAGCAGAGAACCCTCATCATAAACTGCCCTGAAACACAAATAAATATAATGATTATTATAAATATAACTTCACAGCACTCATTTTGTGATGAACATATGATCAGAAAAGACTGATTTTTAGTCTTTAGTGAATAATTTCAAAGCATGATTTATTGCCTTATTTCACAGGCTCACGTGTGCATCCAGGATACACCACAAAGGCTGTTTTAATACGAGAATGAACACATGTAGTGACAGAATGTATTTGTATTTGCAGTTCTAAAACTAACCAGTCAGTAGTGTTACACTTATCAGTAGAGTGTGTAGATTACGGAGCAGAAGTTAAACTTTTGTTGCTGTTGCCATCCTTAAAAGTAGAAAAAAACGTAACACAACCATTTCTTATTGGGTCAAGAAAAATTACAGTTACCTGTTTTAGTGACCAAGTTTAACAACTAAGTTAAAATGGATCGACATAATTTCACCTCAGACTGTAACTTGAACCACCTCAAATAAACCAACAGGGATATGTACAGTTACAAAAAGAGGAATTTGAAAATATATAATCTTTCTAATCCAAATAAATCATTTGAAATATTAATCTGAAGTGAAATTTAACATTAGATTGATAAAACGATGAATAAAAGCACATTTGTGCTCCCCTTTGGCTCAACACCAGTAGACAGATGACCGTTACTGTGTGAATTTACAAGTAACGTTAATTAGCTCCGTCCCGTTGTGAAGGTCGTTCTTTGGTCCAGTATCTCTGTAGGTTTTATAAAGTGTCCTCAACGTTGAAATAAATAAAAGATGGCGGTAGTTATATCTTCAGTATTTTGTAATAAACAGAATTATTCTTATATCTTCGTGGTTGTTTGCGCCATCTAGGTTAAGTTTTTTTTTTTTGCCATCACGTTTACATCACTTACGTAACATCGCTCGGCTAAAACACCTCCAGCCTGGTCAAGAAGGCTCACCAGCGCCTCTTCTTCCTCAGGACACTGAAGAAGAACCAGCTGTCTTCATCCATCCTGGTGAACTTCTACCGGTGTGCGATCGAGAGCATCCTGACCAGTTGCATCACAGTCTGGTATGGGAACTGCTCAGTGGCTGACCGCAAGGCACTGCAGAGGGTGGTGAAAACTGCCCAACGCATCACTGGGACACCACTTCCTGCTATTGAGGACATTCAGAGGAAACGCTGTCTATGTCGAGCTCGCAGCATTCTCAAGGACTCCTCTCACCCTGACCTGACTCCAGGAGGCGCTACTGGAGCCTCTGGACAAGGACCAGCAGACTCAGGAACAGATTTTTTCCCTACAACTGTCTTCTTGCTGAACTCTGCCCCCCCCCGACACACACACACACACCCACCCACACCACACACACAGACTCCTCCCCCTCTTCAACACTACATCTGACAAGTGAACTTGTTATTACTTGCACTGCTGTCTGTTCATCCAGGAACACTGAGTAATCCATTTGCACACTGAAATATTTTCTATGCACTGTCCATTGCACTAGTGTAAATGATGTTCATAGTTCTGCCTATAGTGTACATACTTTTACATAATCCATCTGTATAGTGTGTTCATAGTACACCTATCTGTATATCATGCTAATAGTATTTAAAATCTGTAAATGATGTCTATAATACTTTTCTGTGTAGTTATTGTACATATTATAGACCTTGTATATTCTCTACGTACTGCTTATTGCACTTCTGGTTAGATGCTAACTGCATTTCTTTGCCTTGTACCTTACATGTACAGTAACAATAAAGTTGAATCCAATCTAATCTAATCTAACATCACGTTAACCAATTCGTGGCCAGCGCACATTTAAATACACTATTTCATTCAATTTAAATTAGTGCTGTCAATCGATTTAAAAAAAATTAACTAATTAATCGCACAATTTTTTAAAATTAATCGCGATTAATCGCAATTAAAAGACTGAAACTTTTTGGATATGTAAATGTAAAATGTAAATAATTAATGTAAACTCAAGACAAAGAAACTATTTAAATTCAAAATATGATTGTTTATTGGAATTTTTGTTTAACTTGTAACACAGATTTTCTCATGTAAACAACATACCTGCAATAAACCATCAATATCCTCCAAATTAACTGTTGGCTTGAAAGCCATATTTATTACAGAAATAAAAACACAGGCATGTAAGTGCCATTTGAATTCCAAAACAATCAATGCCAATAAAAAACAAAAATTATTTCCATGTTGAATTCTAAGTGGACTGCAAAAAAATTCCAAAGTATAGTCATTGCCAGTGCTTTATGTGGGCCGGTATGCACCAGTACTCAGTACCGCCACTTCCAAATATAGCTCTTGAGCGTACCGCCACCTCTCCGTGCGCCCAGAACGTGCTTTTAGCGTACCGGTACGCTCATTTGGACATCTGTTTTAATAGAGGTTTTAATCTTTTACCTGCACTGCCGATTTTCAGAGCGCCCTTCACAATGCGAGCTTCCTAATTCATCCCACCCAGAGCAGTAACTACATTACCCATTCACCCTTAAGTTATACAAGTGAATAGCGCATGTGTCGCTTTTCCCACTGTTAAGTGTCAACAACTCAACGTGGCCGGAGAAGGTGTGTGAAACTCGTTGTGAGTGTACACAACGTTCGGTTCAGTTAAAAATCAAATACAGTTAACAACAACACTTAATATGTTTTCTTGGCTTCAGACTCTGAATACTGCAAGAATAAGATCAGAATCAGATGATTCGCTGATTGACACCTCACTAAATTTGAATCCTATCACTGCAGGTCAGACTCAAGCTAATGAAGTAATGCAGCTCTTTCAGGAAGGGTGACCAGACGTCCCAAAAAATTCGGCACAGTCCCGAAATCTAAACTGTTGTCCCGACTCCCGAATCTGGCCCTAATTGTCCCGAAAATTATATTAAAGCAAAATCTTGAGTATTTATTGTCTGATAAACATTAAAAACTGTCTGCGGAGGTTGAGTCGTCCTGCAGCCCCCGCTGGCTGCCCATTGGCTGCAGCATCTTTTTTCTAAGTTCTAAAAAAATACCGTAGACGGCAGGACACAAATTTAGATATTCATTTATCTAATTAATCTATAGCCTATGCACAAAAACAATATGATCTTTTTGTCCCCTTTTTGTTTTAAAGCTTGATGAAGAGAGCGCAAGTTGCTGCAGCTGAGGAGGACAGTGATGCACGCGCACAGGAGTGATTGACAGTTCACGGCACTGTGTACAAAAAAATACTCCGCTACACAATTATTTCGTTATTTTCGTTTAAGCTTATTAACGTTAGCGGTAACGTTTTTTTTTTTTTTTTTTTTTTAAACAATGACATTTGAGTTCATGATTTTAATGTTGCTGTTTCTTGTGGCAGACTGAATGAAGAGTAATGTTTCTTGTGGCAGACTGAAGAGAAATCCGGCAGAGTTTTATACTGAAACTTTCCGTTTCTGTCTAAAAGTCCTTCCTTGGTCTTATCCATATTTCTTTGCATGTTGAACACACATAGGCCACAACCGGAAATAAAAAAAACTGCAACCGCGTTAATTGCGTTATTTATTTTTTTACGCGTTAAATATTTCAAATTAATCGAATGCGTTAACGCGCTAATTTTGACAGCACTAATTTAAATATGTGTTAAATATTTATTATTGAATATGATATTATTATCTAAATGATGATAATACAATAGATATCATATTTTATATATATATAATATATATAAGATTTAATGTGTTAAATCTTTTACATTTAAATCTAATTATCTATTTAAATATATTAAACTTAATTCATAATAATATATTTTAATCTATTAAACTTTATTTACTATATTTAATTTATAGATCTAATACAGATGTAAACTGCAGTTTCTGTCAATGCTCCAGTGAGAAATATCACTCAAATAAATAAACAAATCCATGTAAGATTTTATATGGTCACATTATGGCACTTTACTTTATGATTTTAAACATTTATACATTACATAATTTTAACACCTAAATGTCTCATAAGAGTACGCTACATGTGATATTTAAATCAGAAATCAAAGGATTACTTTGTTGTGTTTATATATATATATATATATATATATATATATATATATATCAAAAAGTTGATTTCCTGAATTTTTTTACGTTAAACAGATGGGGACCATTTAAAAAAAATCTCTAATTAAAACAATCATATTATGTTCATTATACTCCCACCCACAATAATTTTAAGCCTTAAAATGTGTTGTAATTCTGTCCTTGAAAAATGTTCTCTGCAAGGAGTCTCTTGCACCAAAATGTTGTAAATGTCCTGTGCTAGTGGACAGGCATCATATACAGCAGAGTCTGGAGTGATAGGAGGAACTGTCCTGGTCGTCACAACGTCTCTCGGCCTTCACGAATTGCCCTAAAACACAAATTAAATATAAATGGTTATTGTTAATATAACTATAGTTTCACAACACTAATTGTACAATGCACGTTGTACAGACGTCTATGGAAGGATTTTCCAGACTATTTTCAAATGGAATTGCAAATTGTATTTTAATTTGAGTTTTCAAAATGTGGACGCATAAATTGTGACATTATCCAAATGCAATTGCAAATCTTGCATTTCCGTTTGCAAACACACAGTGAGTGCCAAATTTCAAATAAAAAGTCCATTAGCAAATGCATTTCTCATGTCTTACAAACTATGAGCCTGTTATATTTAAAAAGCAATATTAATTACCACATTTGCTTTTTCATCCTCTCGGGATTGCGCATCTAAACTGCCAAAACGATCGACGACACGGAAACCTGTCAATCAAGTGACAGGTGGGGCCATTTTTTTTTCGGCGTGTTTGCATTGGGAAGTGACGTCACTCACAGTCGACGGTAATAAACAATTATTAATAAACGATTTTGCGGAATGTTTTGAAAAAAATGTAATCAGTGAAATTGTGTTGGACATTTTGACACTAGCGCAGCAAGTCGACGACAGTTCATACGGTACAAATTTCCTTTAAGCCATTTGGTTTTGGACCGGTTAAATTAGCATCATAACAGTAATGAGTAATTAGTAACTCAACCAAATCACTAAAATCAAATCGAAACAGCAGCATCGAGGTGAAATGACGTCGCTATCAAGCACCCACTTTAATGGCCTAAGATACACAAAAAACAAACAAACACAGGATTACACACACACACTTCTACTTAAAAATAGACATAGAGACATGAGTGGTTTTACATACTGATCTGCAGGACTTCTATTCAAATATCGGGCAAACAATCCCCGCCTTCCCTTTACTGCACAAAGGAATTCACGCCTCATCCATATGCAAAATAAACATAATCCCACACTCGCATATACATAATACAATGGACCTACCACGCAGAAGAACAGCAGTCACTCCCAGCCCGCCAGGTTACACGTGCAAACTAATTTGTCTAGTTATAAACTGGAACTCCCACGATCACATAAAATAGGAAAAGGAAAACCCTCAAGCAGTACGATCCGCACCTCCAGACAGTCACCAGCTCACACACTGAAGCACACGAACCCCGACCACCATGACACTCAGGTGTACGTTTGGCTGATGCTCTAGGGTTACCCTTTATATAGTCCAACCACAGCCCACTAAATACTCATGGGGCGGGGATCAAACTTAAAAAAAGGAGCACTTCACCACATGAGTTGTGTTTATAAGTATTCAACTTAAGGAAAATTTACATTTGGGATACTATGATAATTACAATTAATAGTTAATGTGAACAAAAATACCACAAATGTGTCTGTATGTTTTCACTGTTAGGAAAAATCAATGAAATGGCAGTTAGTGAATGTTTGGTAGTGGTTAAAATATTTCAACATTATACATACCTTTTGATCTGGGTGCATTGTTTTAATTTTAGCTTCTGCAGCAGTTTGTTTTGGAGGTATGACTGAGAAGGTGACCTCTGTCACGTCAATTGTGCTGTCACGACTTATCATGACGTATGTGTTATCGTCCGTCTGGCCTGCAGAGTAGAAAACTATAGAAAATACATGAACATAAAAAGTAGTAGCATCAGTGGTGTAGTCGGGGCCATACCTAAGTATACGCCTTATGACTTATACATTTATATCTGAATTTATGTCAACCTATAGACTTTCACATATCAAAATATCATGAATTCATATGTATCTGTGTACAAAATGACATATAAACACATTTTCCTATTATATTTTGCCTCGAAACGCTTCTCGCGCGTCTCACGCAGGCGGTCTGTAAGCTCTAACCTGTTAACATGGGAGCCGAATTAAACACCGACACGCCACGCGGCTGAGACGCTTGCACCACGCATCCAGTGTGTCGCCGGCATGAGGCGGGAACAGAGGATTCTGCTTGGTCTTAGAGCCTTCCGCAAACACCCACGATCACAAATAACAATGATTTTTATCAAATAATGACTACCCAGCCGGCACATGACCAACTTTCATCGTTGAAATATGGTTGAAATAAGGTCAGTTTTGGTTTCAACATTGAAAAAACGTTGATTCAACGTTTACAGATGAACGGCTGAAAAACTTCCAGCACATGACTAACTTTCAACATTGAAATATGGATGAAATAAGGTCAGTCGTTTTAATGAAACGTTAAAAATGTTTAATGCTAAATTGTTGAAAAAGGTTAACAAGCTTTTAAATTATTTATATTAAATTATTTAAATTAAATTATTATTTTAATAGCATTTTAAAATATTTTAGTCATGATACCTATTCTAAAATCTAAAGGTATATGTTAAATATTATCATCATTAACAACATTAAAAATATATACATTTCGCTGCTTTATCACACTGAAACAACTCCCATGGGTAGTTTTATTTTATTACTTCGATCATGATTGGTTAATCTGGCTGTCATTCAGGAAACTGGATAATGAAAAATATGACCGTTATTGTCGTCTTTCTGTGAGTGAGGCGGCTAACTATGAGCTGCTGCTCGTTTTAACTGACTGCTCGGTCGGTCCCGAATTATTTAATATTTGCCTGTTATTTTTATTTTTATTTTTTTTTAGCTAATTTGAGTCATGACATGTCAATGGAGAACAAAAACTGTGAACACAAGAAGGGTCAGATGTGTTCTGCGAGGTCCTGAAAACATACTGGCAAAATGAGGTAAGAAAATCGCTAACGTTATATTTATTATCTTTTGAAAATAGTAAAGTATAACCGGAGTTTAAAATGGGTAGCTTAAAGGACATGTAACCTGCAGAAGATAAATAAATACCCGTGTGTCTATTTTTGCATTGCTTTATCACAGCTGATCAAGTTAGATGCTCACCCAATGTGTTGCTGGTAGGTTATGTGTTAATGTCTGTCTTTTAGAGATTTTCCCATATTTTCCTGATGTGAATCCCATGCATTAGGTGTGTTATGTATGTTTGTATTCTTAAAATAGTTTCAAAGTGTTTTCTGAAACATATAAGTGCAAATGTAGGTATTTAAATAATATAATTTTAATGAATTAATGAAAATGAATTAAAAACAAAATAGGATTGTTTAAAGCCATGGTTCTCAAAGTGTCAGGCCCCCTCTAGTTGAAACGCAGGTGAATCACTAAATTAAACTAATAAATGTTAATACATTTTAATTTAATCTTTGAGTAAGTTTTTTTTTTTTGCACATTTAAGTATGTTACAGTTAATGTACAGTACAGTTTTGTAACTTTTGTCACATAATTACATTTAAAATTACATTTTAATTTAATGTATGTAAGCACAGTTGTAGTGTTAATGTTCAAACATGGTAAAGTGTCTGACAACAATTAATATTCTTATTAGAATAAAACTGCCTCATTTTTTAACTGTAGACCTGTAGCTGAATAGTTTGGCCTACTACGCTGCTGAAATTTACTGTTGGTCATTATGGTGGGACTTAATATTTAATAAAAAATATTTTCTGAAGTGGTACTTGGTATAAAAAGTTTGAGAACCAATTGTTAAAGAAATGGTATAATATGAAATCCTGCTTTTTAAGAACTTTTCAGTAAACCATTTCTTCTTTCCCCTTGTAGAGTCATTGAGGATCCAGTTTATTCTTGAAACATTGGTAAGAAATTGTTCTTCTGCTACATTGCACTGTCACTTCTGCTAGAGATGCTTTGACCTTTTGTGATAGGTTTTGATTGTACTTCGTTTAATAAAAATGTTCTTAATTTGATTTGACTTGTTTTTCTACACTGTAATGTTAGTGTTCTGATTAAAACAGTGTAACTGGGGGCTCTGAAAACACTGCTTGTGAATAATTTGTTAATATTGTACATTTTCATCTGAATACATTAAATAAGTGTTTAATGAATAGTGTTGTCCACTTTGTTTCCAACATCACTGTTACTGAACTGTAAAGTGAAAATATTGTGTGATTTATTTTGCATTCAGTTTTCAGTTAAATATATTTCACAATATCAAAGTTATTGTGAAACGTTGTGAACATGCCTAAACTCACTGTTTAAATCTTATGTGTCCTCCAGAAGTTTGCGCTCTGCAAGTGAACGACTCCTTGTGACCAAAGAGGTTCAAAATCACCTTTTCCTGGACTGTGCCCAGCTGGTGGAATGACCTCCCAATCTCAATTCGTACAGCTGAGTCTTTACTCATTTTCAAGAAACAACTAAAGACTCATCTTTTTCACCAGAACTTAACCAACTAATGCTAGCACTTTTCCTTCTTTTCTTGTCTTTCATATTAAAAAAACACCTGGCTATGCGTTCTGTACTAGACTTGTCATGGCACTTGTATACTGTTGTTGTTCTCTTGTTGACCTGACTGCTTCTGTTGTTCTCATTTGTAAGCTGCTTTGGATAAAATCGTCTGTTAAATGATTAAATGAAAATGTTTATACAGGACGGTACAGAAAGTGCAAAGTGGGAGAGAGTGCTGCTGAGTGCAGGCATGTTTCAGCCCAGTAACACACCGTTCCTCAGAGCCAAAAAACAGACCGAATTCTGTTCAGCTGGAGGGGGTTGGGCTTTGGATAGTTATTCATGGCTTGTGGGGTCGAGATAAAGGTGTGAATTGCTCTTTCATATGGACAGTGTCTTATGAGGCTTTCAAAGTTGCTGAACTGGTTTATATAGGACTGTTGTTTTGGTTAAGACAAAAAAATGGTCTGCCCCCACGTAAGATTTTTCTAGTTCTAGTCGTTCGCTTGTTATATTCAACTAGAGAGAGGTTTATATTAAATTTACATAATCAAGTCTTAATATATTCTGCGCTCAAGCACATGCATTAAGTTTGCCACAAAGCACATGCAGAAGTAGCCTAATAATTGTGAAAAATTCGCGATTTAAATGTTTTAACATTTTAATTATTTATTAATAAACAAATGTTTTCTTGTCGGCTGCAAGATGAAAATCACAGTGCTGGCTCTCTCCGACAGAGAAATGCAACATTCAGTGCTACTACATTATCAGCATGCTATCTGATTTTGAAATCTTGAAGAAGTTAATCGATCTGTTTAGATAAAATAACTGACAAAGATGTTATTTTCATCACAATCAAAATTTTCACAGCAGAAAGCAGCAATTAAAGATTTAATGCTTACAGTGTTATTAGTTTGGCATGTGATAGGAAAGAAACTCTCCTGTTATTATATGTTTTTTTATTATTTTTTATAGGCTACGTTATGAACATAACATTTCAAACAGACTGAAATACTTAATGCACGGAGTGAATGCGAGCATAGTTTCTGGTATCAGTGGAGGAGAAGTTGCTGCTGCTCCACTCAAAGACTCTGCTGAAATGAAGACGACCGCGCGAAAACAATCAACCTGCAGCAATGCTCGTTCATCGACTCGCCAAGCTTTACTTTTTTAGGTTGCATGACAGTAAATAATACGATAATATGACCATGCAGTCAATACAGATATTTAATAAAAACATTAAAAACAAGCAGGGCTGTAACATAACCCATTAAAAAACGCATGCCAGGTCTACACCGGACACGAGTGGAGCGATCCAACAAAAGACAACAGAACACAGTGATGGATACACTGGACATGATCCCCATCAGTGAACTGATGCTCGTTCTGTTTATGATGAAATGTTCTGACACTGCGTTCAGATGATTTGACACTATAGTGTGATGTCATCAAGTTTAGACAGACCTTCAGCAGAGCGAGGCACGGATGACAACTCTGGCATCCGGTGTAGACAAAGACAGTGTCTGCTCTATTTACAAATAAGTTATATAAGAACAAAAAATCCTAAACCAGCGGAATAACGAGATGGAAATATAAACTAGAAAAAATATTTCCACTTGCTCTGTCCTCCGTCCATGACACTGACTCACTGCGGAGCTGCAGTTTTAATCTGAACAGCTCTTAACGACGAGTGGATGGTTAGATGCATTATGGGCTAGTATTAACAAATAAAAAATAAAAAATAAATAAATAAAGGTCTTTCCAGCATTAAGGTAATAACATTACAGTTTTTTTTATCATCTTGTCTCAGTTATAAATGTATTATTATATTAAAACTTGTTTTGAAAAATGTCTTTGTTTTTTGAATATTGTTTTTAAAATCAATTTAAATCATAAATCTGATTTGTTTTTTAGGCCATATGCTATTGCCCAGCACTAAAAGCAAGTAAAGAAGGCTCGCTTTAAAAGCACTTAAGTTGTCAGTTAATAAAGTTCTTTTTTACATCGTGTGTATTTTTTTGATTATAATGAGAGAAATTTAGTTTAATCGTGAGTAAGTTTTATTAATCTGTCCATTCTTTAGAGTTTCAAAGATTTAGCTAAACCATGCAGGTTTAATTTATTCGTTTCTTGTTTTAGGGTAATTAGGCATGAATAATGGGAACGAAATTATACAAGTGCTTCACATTTAAACATGCAACAATTTCTTAATCAGTGTACAGACAAATGTCTTTTTCCCAGTAAGTTAAAGGGCAGGTAACGAATAACAAAAATGCATGTTGTTTTATTAAAGAAAAAAAATATTTATATTCAAAATATAAATTAAAATATATGCAATAATATATGAAAATAGTGACATTGCATATTAATCCATGTAGCCTACCGCCCTAAAATATGCTACCACTTTTAATGCTCCGATGCAATGTAAACCACAATTTATTTTGAATAATATAACACATAATTAACATATGTTTTTTATGCATGTACTGCATAAAAAAAAAAAAAAAAATAAAAAAAAAAAACAACTGGACAAATATCTAAATTTTATGAAGAACTATCTGTACTGTTGATGCTGTCTGTCTGCATGGTGCTGCTTTTACAAAGTGTCTCTAAATGGTCTGATAAAATTTTTAGTGTAGAAACTTTTTACGGTGGACCAGTAGTGCACACCACAACGAAATCGCCACAACACAGGAATAATTTAGTTTTGTTATGGCTTCTTCTCATTGTGTTGTGTCGTGGCATTAAAACTGAATGTCCATGGTCACCAGGCCTTATAATGAAAGTAAAAAGGGGGTTTGGGTGAAAAGCTGAATCTTTTGGACCAATGAAAAACCCTCTCCTGGGTGCTGGGATCACCTATTTTGTTCAAGCAGGAAACTGGACCTCCTGAAAAGTCTCCTTGTTTGCTGGTGCACTACACAAATATGTTCACATTTCATCTAAAAACTTGCTTCCATGACATGTTGGCCAAAAATGCCAATCAGCTATATCATCACATTATCGTCACATTATCAAGGCTTGCATAAAAGCTGTGAAAATGTTAGTGTTTCCATAACAGAAAGGATCTGATGTCAGATCTTTGTGCTGTGGTAGGTAGGCTATATAGAGATTGTTTTAGGGCAGCTATAAAAAGCAAGGCATCTTATGCATTTTATCAAATTACAAAATCTCCAAAACAAATTTTTCAATAACTTGAAAAATTAAGAACCATGGACAGTGACAATTATGCAAGACTGTAAATATTAATCAGTGAGCGTGGATTATAATATTAAGTGAGTTTAATGTTAGATGAATACTGAAAACAACAAACACATAACAGAGTAATATATTTTTGTTAACTCAGCACCTGGACAACAGTGTTGTATACATCATTATAATGATCACAACTCTGTATCACACAAAACTACAAAAACAGATGAAAAGACAGTTTGTTTTATAAACTCCTGGATTTCCAACTTGTTTGATAGCAGTCGGTCACTCCTTTAAAAAGCTATTGTTGTGGATGATATGTGATAGAGAAAAAAACAACTACAACACATGGCTAATAGAAGTAGAACATAAAAGGCAAACATACATACATTGAAGAGTAGTCTGCTCTATAGGGTGAAATAAACAATTTTCCAACTCGTTCTGGAGCACTACAACACTTCTTTCTAACGCTACTGAAGTGAATCATGTGTCAATGGAGAAACCCATACAAAATGTCAGTAATAGGTATATAACATATAAAGCAAAAGCATGTACAATAAAGGTTTGTGGCATGGTCTTTGAGACTAAATAAAGATTTTACCATCTTCCTTGGATGACTTGATATATTTTTCCGGTAACGCTTTAAAATAATGGTCCGTTGTTAATAAGTAACTATGCAGGAAGTAATAGGTAGTACTACATCAACACTTAACTTAATACTATTAACTAATATAGAAGCAAGATTAACTAAGCAGTAAGTAATAGCTCATTTAGGACATAGGTAGTTCCTTATTAGTTATTTGATAATTACTAAAGAAAAATATCGTCATTGAGAACTACTTTGGAACTATGGCCAACTAATGAAGAATAACCAATTAATTACTAATCACAACAGCTATGTCTATAAAGTGAACAATTAGCTTCTTTATGGAAACGTATATATATATATAGCCTATCCATATGATATATTTAATGAGCTCCATTAAGTTCAATGTCTCCAACTCTAATAACTTTAACGTTAGTGATATCATGCTGGGGAGGGCTTCTCTTTAGGAAGTGACAATAAATAATGATGTTCTCTTGTCAAAACATATTTGCATCCTTCATGAAAACATTGACTGCATTTATAGTGTTAAGCACAAAACAACATCTTCCAGATTACAATGTCTGGTAGAATATCACTAGTTCCTCACAGAAATATATGGCTGTACAGTATGTGTCAGATCATTTTATTGTAAATTACTTGTGAAATCCATTACTCATTACTCAAGTGTTATCTTGTCAGTCCGCAGGAACTACTAGTGATCTGGCCCATTATTTTAAAGTGAAAAACATGTTAACTCCTGACTAATTACTCAAGTGTTACCTTGTCAGTCCACATGAACTAACGTTACTAGTGATCTGGACCATTTATTTTAAAGTGAAAGATTTTTTATTTTAAAGACAACATTTCTTAAAACTACATAACGTTACTGTTATAAATAAACAAATAACAAACAAACAAACGTAACGTTAATCATTTATTTTTTGCGAAAATATCAAAAGTGGTACCAAAAGTAGTTCAAATGATAATGAGTTCCAGTCGCAGTCCTCTATATGGAGGTAATAGTTTTTATAGGGTACAGAGCAGAATTTAATTTATTAATCCATGAAATTATGTATCTGTCTTCTCTCCGTGAAGGCGCACTAGCGCAGTATTCAAATGTCATAAACTGAAACACAACATGTCGCAATCTGTGACGAATTGGATGAGGACCAATGAGCGTTCGATATCAGTGCCGTAAATCATGTCGTAACGTGGCGCACTGGCGCTATTTTCAAATTCGAATCATAACGAGCGCAAGCTTTGACTGTGACGGACGCTGTTGCTGAGAATGAATATGAAGAACCATTGATAAAGGGCTGAATTTGGATATGTTCCTTGCAAACATCTGGATTCTAAAGATATGCAGTACAGCAAACAAATAAAATGGATGTGATTTGTAATTGTATGCTGTGCTTTTGTGTGTGCTTTTGTGTGTATTGCAAATTAAAACAGACACTATTTCAACTGAACAGAGATGACATCACTGAATTCAATGATGAACTGCCTTTAACTATCATTTTGCATTATTGAGACACTGTTTTCAAAATGAATGTTGTTCAGTGCTTTGGCGCAATGTATTTTGTTTAAAGCACTATATAAATAAAGGTGATTGATTGATATCTATGGTTTGCAGCATGCACAGAAATGTTAGTTCATATTAAATAGACGAGTAAACTGCTTTCAATAAATTGAATAAAAACATGTATTTGTACGTTTTACTGCTATAAATACGTATAAATTGTACGTTTCTATGTGCATGAAAACGTATGTAAATATACGTGTGATAGAACCACATTTAACTTAAAAATACACACGTATTCTCATGAGATCACATTGAACACTCGAGTCATGGATTTCACAAGTAATTTACAATAAAATTATCTGACACATACTGTACAGCCATATATTTCTGTGAGGAACTAGTGATATTCTACCAGACACATTGTAATCTGGAAGATGTTGTTTTGTGCTAAACACTATAAATGCAGTCAATGTTTTCATGAAGGATGCAAATATGTTTTGACAAGAGAACATCATTATTTATTGTCACTTCCTGAAGAGAAGCCCTCCCCAGCATGATATCACTAACGTTAAAGTTATTAGAGTTGGAGACATATATATATATATATATATATATATATATACGTTTCCATAAAGAAGCTAATTGTTCACTTTATAGACATAGCTGTTGTGATTAGTAATTAATTGGTTATTCTTCATTAGTTGGCCATAGTTCCAAAGTAGTTCTCAATGACGATATTTTTCTTTAGTAATTATCAAATAACTAATAAGGAACTACCTATGTCCTAAATGAGCTATTACTTACTGCTTAGTTAATCTTGCTTCTATATTAGTTAATAGTATTAAGTTAAGTGTTAATGTAGTACTACCTATTACTTCCTGCGTAGCTACTTATTAACAACGGATCATTATTTTAAAGCGTTACCATTTTTCCCAGACCTATTAAACTGTGTAAGGTGTCAATGAAGGAACCAATGCAACACGTTGGGAGTATAAATTGACCATATAAAGCAATAAATCATACAGTAATGAGTAGTAGTTGTTCTTTCAATTTAGTTAACATTTTACAGTTTGTCCCAGAAGAATTAGTCTGTGTAATACGTCAATGATGGAAACCATTGTAACACATACTTGTAATAGAACATATAAAGCAAATAATTGCAAAATAAAGACTTAAAGTATGTTAAGTAGGGCCAAATTAAGGTTTTCCACCATGTTCTAGAACAGTCCATCGAGCCTTTTGAAAGCAAATGAACTGGATGATAGAAGAATCAAATGCAACACACTTGCAGTGTCAAATGTACACATAGAGCAAATAATAGTACATTCAAAAGCTGTAGTGTGTTATTTAATGTACAATTAATATTTGTACTGGGTAAGTCAGTATCTTTCTTCAAAAGGTATTGAACTGGAAGATGTTGCAATGAAGAAAAAAAGGGGACTTTGACGATGAACAGACACATGAAGCAGGATTGCCATGATGTGCTTCAGGTTGTTACATCAGGAAGTCAGACGGCTGAACAGTTGATGGTTTTAGCAGCGACTGCATCTGATGCTCTTCCTTCAGTCCATTATTCACTGACTTTAACGAGGCTGGACTTTAAGGGAACTGTTAATCATTTGGGTGTAAAATCTGGACTTGATATCACAAGCATATAGCTGACTATCAACAGTCATAAAAATATTTAAAACAAAACAATTTATATTTGACGCATGTAATTGTTTCATATAGTCTCAGTTAATGATTCATATTTACTTATGCTAGAATGTACTTGAGCTACATGATGTTGTTTATTAATAAAAAAATATATACACAAAATTGTCACTCATCCATAAATTATATCCTGATTTCCACAAACAGAATATTGTTCATATTCTGAGTGAAATATTAGAGGAGTTTTTTATGTGATATGCTTATACTTTCCATTTATATTCATCGCATGGTTCAGGAAATATGTAATCTATGCTAATTATTGAAGACAAGTAAATCATCATCAATTAGGTTTATTGTCATACTGTAGTTGTTACAAAAAGCTGCAATAAATTACAAAGACACACAGTTCAAAATAAACTTTACTGATGTCCTGAATAATAAAACTAAAATCACGATCATTTTGGATCAATGCTGTTCATGTGAACATTTCTATTATTTCAGTGTATTACTGATATTATTTCAGTCAGTAGAAACATCACTGTTGTTTTTCACATTCAGATCTGAAGATCAAAACTACAATATGAATAATTTTGACTGAACATTCAAAACAAAGTGATTTTAAATAGTTGAAATATTACCATAGTTTTTGTTTTTATTACTGAATAATCTAATTAAAGTGCAATTCAAATAAACCTGAATTGCAAAATGACTAAACACAAGACTTGATGTTAAACAGATATATTGTAACGCAGCTGCTTCAGAAAAAGAGAGAATCGAAGTGCAGTCACCAACATTTATTCAAAGAAACAAGACAAACATAAATCCAGGCGAGAAAAATCCAAAGACGGACAAGAAAAACAGATCAGATTGAATCATGACACAGATATTCACAAAGCTCTCGCTCTCTCTAAAAATCTATCTAAATTTTAAAAACAAAATGATTTTAAAGTTTTATATGGAAATTTTTATATTACAATGTTTTTTTTCTATTTATTTTTTTTTTGTTTTAACAGAATAACCTAATTAATGTGCCATTCAAAAAACTAACAACAACAAAAAAAAAAACAGGTAAAATGACTGACATTTATATGTTCATAATGCATATATGTAAATTTTTATTATAATTTATCATTTAAGGATACTCTTCTCACAGATCCATTTAACACTATTATCACATGGAGTATCAAAGCATCCTGATGAATGTGTATTAGCACAGTCTTCGTTTCCCTGATTGTTTGGTTCTCCAGACGCCCAGAACCTGCATCAACAGATCAGAGTTAGATCAGAGCTGCTTTCTGAGTGATATGATACTGACTGAGACAATCATTTATTAGATAATAATCAGGGCCCGGTTTCCCGATAAAACATAAAATCATTGTTGATCCACAACATTGTCAACATACCATAGTTTGACTTGTACTGCGCTGCGCTGGTTTCTAAAGACTGCTGTACAGTAGCGTTTTGAGCTCAAACAATGCTAAGAGAGACCTTACGAAAGTATGACTTACAGAAGATATACTTAGCGTACGAACGTGTCGGGAATCGTGCCACAAGGTTAAGAGAGAGGTTAAGGAATAGGTTAAGAACTACTTAGCGATAAGAACGTTTTGGGGAACCGGGCCCAGTTAAGTTCAGTCATTTCTCACCCAGAGGTCAGTGTGCTGCCATCAACCCATTTCCATCTGCCCTCCACTTCAATATCAGTCAAACCAATCCAGAAATGTTCAGAACCACAAATATTCTTCACAAAATCCTGAGAAGTCAAACAATAACATGATTTATTAAAAACACACACACGCACGCACACACACACACACAGGTATATAGTGTTTATGAGGACAGCATGAAACCATTGTGGTTTAAAGGGACATCCCTTTCCTAACATCCAATAACCAATCTATTAAAATATCAATATTTAAAGAAACCAATATATTAAACAATGTTATATGGCCTCTTTAGGATACATCTCACTTAAAATTTTTGTTTTTACCATAAAATCATGGAAATGTATCAGCTGATTTTTCACATTTTTCTAGCATAGTTTACTAAGAACTTCATAAAAAAAACTGATAGACAGTAATTTTGATATGAGTAATCCATCTTTAGGAACAGTAGGTTCTACATTTTAAGGTTTGGAGCCTGTCATATTTTCTGCTTTAGTACATGTAGCATGAAAAGCAACACAAATCAATGTACTTGATTTGTTGCCTCTGTTACAGTTTTCAAAGATGAGGCAGTGCTCTTCTTTTGTGCAACACAGTTATTTCTGTATGAAAGTATGAGAAAGACAGTTTAGATCGGCAACACTCTCTGTAGCGTGTGCAAACTCACTCATTACATACTGATCGCTCTTTCACTCTACAAGCGTCAGTGACCAATCCCAAAGTCCTTTCAGGCAAGTCGTGCCACTCGGCCGCCATCTTGGTAACACCTCCGGGCAGCTATTTCAGAATAACAAGACCAGCTCCTATCTAAACGAATGGGTAGAGAGTCAGAACTGCACTTTCACTGGTCACCGGGACATAAAAACAGCATGTATAGAAACAGCAGTGAAATATGATAAAAATCGCTGAAATAATTTGATGACTTTGCCCAAAAATAAGGTTTAAAATGCCTTTTCCCCACAGATTATACCTTTACTACGCATGCGCAAGGGTTCCTCAACTGTGCGAATACGTCAGAGGAACCAGACGATATGCTTTAATGTTTCCCGGCTTGACTTTTAAAAGCATATGATTGGCTTTCCAGCGGGAGCGGCGGGAAATGTGCACACAACCGCCATCTTTGCCGTTACGGGTTTTCCTTAAATATATGTATTGAGGATTGAGGAAGTGACATGTCTCTGTCTCTGCCAATCTTCAGCCGAGTGTACAGCTTAGGGTGCCCTCTATTGGTGAAGCTGAGTTTCACAACGGTAACCCTTTTTCTAAAAATACATCACAACAGTATTATCACCAAATGTCACTGTAATTCTTATCATCAGAACTCCGTTACTGAAATCAAAATTTAAAGGGGCAATGTTTATGTGTCTTTTAAAGGGACAATAAACACTCAGGGCTACACCTCTTAATTTAGACATGTCTTTGTATTTTGCAATTTTTTTTTTTTTGATAAATTATCAGTTGATGTGTTGACAGCAAATTGCTTGTTCAATTTAAATGTGAATGAAAGTGTTGTCTCTATCATTAAATAAATTACATTAAAGTGTTTTGTCATCTTTAAAAAAGTAAGCCAGTGGGGTAACATTTGTTTACGATTATTGATCGAAGTAAAAACAAAAAATCCCTGTCGACACAACATGATTTAGTTGACTAAATCTACTAGAAAATAGACTGGACTAGAAAATAAGAGTCAAGTCAACTTAAAGAAATATTAACTGAACTAATTCCACTTTAATATGAAGTTGTTTCAACAATAATTTTTTTTGTCAAGATAACAAAAAATCTTTAGGCAGCGGGGTAACATTATATTTTAGTTGACTCAAAAAAATGTTTTATTAAAAAATAATTGCACATTACAGACTTCCTCCCTTTTCATTAAGTATGCCATTCATCACAGAACCTTTCATCAACTAATTTCATATCATTTAAAAATACTATCAAACTGTTAAAAACACGGTGCTTTAAAACACTGCACAATATGATTTATTTAACACATGAATAAATCCAAAAGACTTACAGACTTAGAGTAAACTCATGAAATGAAAATGCTCATGACGTCATTAAAGTGACGCCATTAAAGTGAAGCCGCCACTTCGTCATATTGGTAATCCCTAGTGTGCGTAAAAGTTATATTCAATTAATAGGAAATTGATTTTAATGAGAAAACATCACCTAACAAGTCAGCGTTTATAAATCTGAAGTATCTCTGTACATTATTACAATGCAAACACCCTAGTCATGTAAACAGTTATTATTTTAAAGGTTGGGAATTTTCCCTACTTATTAAAAAGTAACGAGCATCATGAGCATGATAAACATCAGACATGACCTCAACACATATAAGAAACGACAAAGTGCTCATTGTGGAATCTGAAAAAAGATTTATGTTTTTATTCCTTGTACAGTTATTCATCCATCCATCCATCATCTTCCGCTTAATCCGGGGCCGGGTCGCGGGGGCTACAGTCTAAGCAGAGACGCCTAGACTTCCCTCTCCCTAGCCACTTCTTCCAGCTCTTCCGGGGGGATCCCGAGGCGTTCCCAGGCCAGCCGGGAGACATAGTCCCTCCAGCTTGTCCTAGGTCTTCCCCGGGGCCTCCTCCCGGTGAGACGTGCCTGGAACACCTCGCTGGGAAGGCGTCCAGGAGGCATCCGAAATAGATGCCCGAGCCACCTCAGCTGGCTCCTCTCGATGTGGAGGAGCAACGGCTCTACTCTGAGCTCCTCCTGAGTGACCGAGCTTCTCACCCTATCTCTAAGGGAGCGCCCAGCCACCCGACGGAGAAAGCTCATTTCGGCCGCTTGTATCCGGGATCTTGTCCTTTCGGTCATGACCCACAGCTCATGACCATAGGTGAGAGTAGGAACATAGATTGACCGGTAAATCGAGAGCTTTGCCTTACAGCTCAGCTCCTTCTTCACCACGACAGACCGGTACAGCGACCGCATTACTGCAGAAGCTGCACCGATCCGTCTGTCAATCTCACGTTGCATCCTTACCTCACTCGTGAACAAGACCCCAATACACCTGAACTCCTCCACTTGAGGCAGGAACTCTCCACCAACCTGAAGTGGGCAATCCACCCTTTTCCGACTGAGAACCATGGCCTCGGACTTGGAGGTGCTGATTCTCATCCCAACCGCTTCACACTCGGCTGCAAACCGTCCCAGTGCACGCTGAAGGTCCTGGTCTGAGGAGGCCAACACGACAACATCATCTGCAAAAAGCAGCGACGAAATCGCATGGTCCCCAAACCGGACACTCTCTGGCCCTTGGCTGCGCCTAGAAATTCTGTCCATAAAAATTATGAACAGAACCGGTGACAAAGGGCAGCCCTGCCGGAGTCCAACATGCACTGGGAACAGGTCTGACTTACTGCCGGCCATGCGAACCAAGCTCTTGCTCCGGTCGTATAGGGACCGAACAGCCCTAAGCAGGGAGCCGCCGACCCCATACTCCCAGAGCACCCTCCACAGGATGTCGCGAGGAACACGGTCGAATGCCTTCTCCAAATCCACAAAACACATGTGGACTGGTTGGGCAAACTCCCATGAAACCTCCAGCACCCTGGAAAGGGTATAGAGCTGGTCCAGTGTTCCACGACCGGGACGAAAACCACACTGTTCCTCCTGAATCCGAGGTTCCACTATCGGCCGAATTCTCCTCTCCAGTACCCTGGCATAGACTTTACCGGGGAGGCTGAGAAGTGTGATCCCCCTATAGTTGGAACACACTCTCCGGTCCCCCTTCTTGAAAAGAGGGACCACCACCCCGGTCTGCCAGTCCAGAGGTACTGTCCCCAACCGCCATGCAATGTTGCAGAGGCGTGTCAGCCAAGACAGCCCCACAACATCCAGAGACTTGAGGTACTCGGGGCGGATCTCATCCACCCCCGGTGCCTTGCCACCGAGGAGCTTTTTAACTACCTCGATGACTTCAGCCCGGGTGATGGATGAGTCCTCCTCCGAGTCCCCAGCCACTGCTTCCTTAACGGAACACAAGTCGGTGGGATTGAGGAGATCCTCGAAGTATTCCTTCCACCGCCCGACGATATCCCCAGTTGAGGTCAACAGGTGCCCATCTCCACTGTAAACAGTGTTGGTAGGGCACTGCTTCCCCCTCCTGAGGCGTCAAACAGTTTGCCAGAATCTCTTTGAGACCTACCGATAGTCTTTCTCCATGGCCTCCCAGGCCCGATATTTTGCCTCCACAACTACCCGGGCTGCAGTCCGCTTGGCATGCCGGTACCTGTCAGCTGCCTCTGGAGTCCCACAAGCCATCCAGGCCCGATAGGACTCCTCCTTCAGCTTGACGTCATCCCTTACTTCCGGTGTCCACCACCGGGTTCGGGGATTGCCGCCTCGACAGGCACCGGAGACCTTACGGCCACAGCTCCGAGCAGCCGCAGTGACAATGGAGGTGGAGAACATGGTCCACTCGGACTCAATATCTCCAGACTCCCTCGGGATCCGGTCGAAGCTCTGCCGGAGGTGGGAGTTGAAGATCTCTCTGACAGGGGGCTCTGCCAAACGTTCCCAACAGACCCTCACAGTACACTTGGGTCTGCCGAGTCTGTCCAGCTTCCTCCTCCGCCATCGGATCCAACTCACCACCAGGTGGTGATCAGTTGACAGCTCCGCCCCTCTCTTCACCCCAGTGTCCAAGACATATGGCCGAAGGTCTGATGACATGACCACAAAGTCGATCATTGACCTCCGGCCAAGGGTGTCCTGGTGCCACGTGCACTGATGGACACCCTTATGCTTGAACATGGTGGTTAGCACAGAAATCCAATAACAGAACACCGCTCGGGTTCAGGTCAGGGGGGCCGTTCCTCCCAATCACGCCCCTCCAGTTGTCACTGTCACTGCCCACGTGAGCATTGAAGTCCCCCAGTAGAACGACGGAGTCTCCAGTCGGAGCACTTTCCAGCACCCCTCCCAGAGACTCCAAAAGGGCCGGGTAGTCTGCACTGCCGTTCGGCCCGTAGGCACAAACGACAGTGAGAGACCTATCCCTGACTCGAAGGCGCAGGGAAGCGACCCTCTCGTTCACCAGTGTGAACCCCAACACATGGTGGCTGAGCTGGGGGGCTATAAGCAAACCCACTCCAGCCCTCCGCCTCTCACCATGGGCAACTCCAGAGTGGTAGAGAGTCCAGCCTCTCTCTAGAAGTGTGGTTCCAGAGCCCAAGCTGTGCGTGGAGGTGAGCCCGACTATCTCTAGTCGGTACCTCTCGACCTCCCACACAAGCTCAGGCTCCTTCCCCGCCAACGAGGTGACATTCCATGTCCCTAAAGCTTGATTCCGTGTCCAGAGATTGGGTCGTCGGGGGTCTCGCCTTCAACTGTCGCCCGATCCTCTATGCACCGGCCCTTTACGCTCCCTCCTGCAGGTGGTGAGCCCACAGTTATTCATTGTTTATATATTTTAGTTATAGTGTTTTTATTCGTACAGTAGCTAACAATATTTCATTAAAAGCATTAATTTTGAAGCAGGTAATGTTTAAACGGTGGTTAAATTAACTATTTATTTAGCATACAACAGTTTACATGGAAACGTTAATAAACATATCAAATCATAAATAATCAAATCCATTTCTGATACTAATAGATTCATGTTTAATAATTCCTGAATAATAATGTTCATAAAGACATAAGGTATATTTTGTGTTGGATCAGTTATCTGTGTCATCAGCGCGCAGCACCTAAACGATTTAAATATATCACTTACTGCCCCAAAAGACCGTAAACACTGCAGATAACACCTGAAGTAAACATTAATTTGCATACACATAACAACGAGTCCCGTTTTACTGATATGCTTCAAATCGAGTGATTTTAGGACAGCGGATTGGATGTGTCTCAATGGTGCCCTCTGCTGGTAGGGTTTAGTAAGCGGATCGAACACTTCCGGTGGCTTCACTGTCTGCTGGAAGTTTAGAACGTGATGAGTGATCCAGTCATATATAGATCGGTGGTCCAGACACATTCAGTAAAGGAATAGTTCAACCAAAAATGAAAATGATTTCATCATTTACTGACCAGGAGATTTATTATTATTATTTTTTTATGGAGACCAGAAGTCTCACAGTGGGGACCAGAAACAGTTTGGTTAACTACAATATTTAAAAGATCTTTTGTGTTCTACAGATCATAGAAACTCCTGCAGGTTTAGAACAACTCGAGTCAAGTCAAGTCACCTTTATTTATAAAGCGCTTTAAACAAAATACATCGCGTCAAAGCACTGAACAACATTCATTAGGAAAACAGTGTGTCAATAATGCAAAATGATAGTTAAAGGCAGTTCATCATTGAATTCAGTGATGTCATCTCTGTTCAGTTTAAATAGTGTCTGTGCATTTATTTGCAATCAAGTCAATGATATCGCTGTAGATGAGGGTAAATAAATTATGTCATGATTTTCATTATTGGCTGAACTATCCCTTTAAGTGTGCCATACACGACTGAACCTTTGGTTATCTCATATCGTTTAAATTTACAATCAAACAGTCTGTTAAATACACTGGGCTTCAAAACACTGCACAATAAGATTTACTTAACACAAGAATGAATCCAAAACACTCATATACTGTTTGCTTCATGCTTCAGAATATGTCCAGACACATTCATTAAAGGGGTAGTTCACCTCAAAATGAAAATTATGTGACCCACAAGTTGTTCCAAACTTGCAGGAGTTTCTTTCTTCTGCTAAACACACAAAAAAAGATCTGAAGTACATGGGTAACCCAACGGTTTCTGGTACCCTTTGACTTCCATAAAGTCTTTTATGTCTTGAATTGTTTGAGAATCAAGAATGGGGTGCTCTGCATTCTCACAATGGGTACCAGAAACTGGTTACCCACAATCTTTAAAATATATTTTTTGTGTTCAGCAGAAGAAAGAAAATCCAACAGGTTTGGAAAAACTAGTGGGTAAGTAAATTTACATTTTGAGGTGAACTATCCCTTTAAGTGTGTCATGCACTGCAGAACTTTTGGTTAGAAAAAAAATACACAAAAACTGCAGCAATAGTTAAAATGTCTAAACAAGACAGAAGTTTGCTTTGATTGTGCCAGTCAAATTGTGTGAAAGAGGATAGAAAAGAGAAAACATTTAAAAACACAATCTGTCTCGTGTGAGCCATACCCATGTTCTGAACAAAGTCTTGTATGTTTTTTTGTTGTGCAAGAAACAAGAATGGGGTGCTCTGCCTCTTGCAATTTCACATTCTGGTGAACTTGCCAGTTTTCCTTTGCTGATGTGCTTCCAGAGACTGCTTAGTGACCTTTGACCTCTGACATCGACCATGGTCTTTTCACATAGGCCCTTTTTTTCTTTTGCTTGTCAATCTCTATAAAAAATACAGTTAGTTAACAAATACACAACATACAGAGGGGCTCGAAAGTTTGGGCACCCCTTGCAGAATCTGTGAAAATATGAGTAATTTTCAAAAAATAAGAGAGATCATACTAAATGCATGTTATTTTTTATTTAGTACTGTCCTGAGTAAGATATTGTACATAAAATATATTAATATTTAGTCCACAAGACAAAAAAATTGCTGAAATTATTATGGGTGCTGAAAATTGCTGAAATTATTATGGGTGGGCGATGTATACAAATTTGGCATCTAACGATTTCTACGATTTTCCATTTAACTTAAAGGAAAACAACTAACGAATTACTAACATTAATTCTAACAACTAACATTGTGTCTACATCAGATTTAGGCCTGACGCAATAAAAATAATGTCATGTATGAAGTCATTATTTGTCTTATGAAGATTCACCTTTGTTGTGTGCAATATGAAAGCAATGACAACAGTCAATAGACTTTTAGTTATGTGCTTTCTAAAATCTGCAAATCCAATTCTTTTGTCTGAAATTAATAATTTAGATTGATTAATCAATAAATTAGTTGATAGATTAATAAAAATAAAAAGTCATTAGTGCCAGCACTAGACTACAGCAATGCTCTTCTGGCTGCACTTCCAAATGATACAGAAGGCAACAGTATGACTGGTTTTCAACAAGCCCAAGATCCCACGGCACACATTTCCAAATCTAGTCATTGACTTTTGGTTGCAGCTCACATCAGGTTCAAGACACTGATGCTTGCATAGAAAACAGCCATGGCTCTACACTTTCCTACTTCCCCTTGCTCTTTAAGTCTACATCCCCTCCAGAAACCTGCGGTCGGTGAGTAAGTGTCACATTGTGGTACAAGTACAGACATGCAAAAAAAAAACTATTTCCAGAAAAATTGTATTTACTATTACAAGCTGGTGGAATGATCTTCCGATCCCAAATCTGGAACGCCAAATCCCTGACAATATTCTAGAAAACTCACCTCTTCCATGAACCCTTAATTGAATCCTGCAAAAACAAAAATAAATAAAAACCTCGGCTTCCACTTCTTCCTTAATTCCTCCCACTACTTACTTAATTCCTCCCACTACTTACTTAATTCCTCCCTATTCTACTTTGTATTGTTGTATCAATGTCTGACATTTGTAGGTAGTTTTGGATAAAAGCTCCATAGGAATTAGTTATTAATAAATGTAAATATAAAAACTTATTGATATTTGGATGGTGTTCAGTGAAGTTATGTTAACAAATAAAATGGAGTGAATGTTAAAAATATGAGAATATAAAAATGACATATTAATTTAGCATGTTGCACGTTGCCACATAGTTTCAGTTTTGTTGACAGTGAGAGGTGGTACAAAATTTGATAAAGGCAGCCACTTTGAAATTCTTTATGCAGGAACACTGATCTCTCATATACGCATACATTACCAGATCGTGTTATGATATGATTTGGTTCAGATTGCATCTGATTGTTTGACAATTTATACTGTGACTAGGATATATCATATCATCCAGCCCTACCCTCGTCTCCCCTGATGTACTCTGGCACTCCCTCATTTACATTTTGATAACCCATCTTGCTATATAAAGATAAGTCACTTTCAAGATTCGTGATCAACTCCATTTATACTATGGAATGGCAGTACTTACCACACATTTTACAAGATATTTTGGTCAGAGTGGTATTGACAATCTGCAAATCATTCACCATTGTCCTCAGACATCTCTCCGTACACCATGTCTTCACTGGACGCAACAGTAGTCGTGTGGTGCCGTATCACCTAAAGACTTCTACACTGGACACGACCATTGAAAATCATTTTAAATGTGTGTCAGCACGTCATAAATAGAACACAACAGTTTACTGTCAGGGATTTGTGTTGTCATGCTTTCAGTCTAGACCGCATCACTAATTATAATGAGTTCTATTGACTGATAGATGGACGTTAAATTGTCCAAGAAATGATCATGATAAACGATAATATTGTCGTTCTAAGATCAGTTTCAACTAATATAATAATAATGGCATAATAACACAGGTACACCTTTTCAGAGAGCAATAATCTTTTATTTTATCTTACATGTTACCAATACCAACATGTTGACTTTGTGTGACTTTAATTAATTTTGTATATTATGTTTATATACCAGTTAGGGTTGCTCTTATTGGCCGTTTATACGTTAAACGAAAGTAAACATTTTGACCGATGAAGGGGCCGTTCACATATCGCATCTTTTTTTTGTGCTGGAGTTCGTTATTTAATGCGTAGTATGCACACTCATAATGGAAGAGCAATATGCACACGGTGCGACAAGGTCGTTTTTTCCAGGCGCGTTAACATCAAGTTAAAAACATCTCAGCTTTTCAGAATGAGGCAAGCACACCAGGTCATGTTAAAAGAACCAACGCAATCAGCTTCCTTCAGGGTGAAAATACCCATTGTTTTTGAAAAATGGGTTCACCCAAACACTGCAGAGTTTCCTTGTAACCATAGACTGTATAAAAACAGGTTGTAACGGATAGCGCAGCTGATGGATGCTTAGCAACGACAGACGACTCAGCACAACTGCCCGAGCGCTTTGGAAAGAAGGAGAAAATGAGGTGTGTGTGTGTGTGAACACACATGTGACCCAAACATCCACAAACAAATGAAAGGCGCTTCCCAAAGCTGGCCACTCTAGCGAGATGTTATCTCTTTATTCCCGGGACATCTGTGCCATCGGAGTGGTGTTTTGTACTGCAGGCTGTCTACAGGCGGTGCTCCAGACTAACCCCACATCATGACAGGTTACATTTTTTAATAAAAATTGAAAAAATAAATTATCACGGACGAAAAAATTATCAAGCTAAATTTTTTGTGCAATTAATTGATTTATCGACTATTGTGTCAGGCCTAAATCTGATGTAGACACAATGTTAGGATTCGTTAGTTGTTTTCCTTTATGAGTTAAATGGAAAACTGTAGAAATCGCTCGATGCCAAATTTGTATACATTGCCCAACAGTAGTCCAAATATGTAATGCTGCAGTGCTTTGTCAATTAATTTTTCAAACATCAATAAAGCAAAAATATTTTATCTTGAGATAAAAATGCTTACTAGTCACAACTTAGTCACTTAGTCATTTGAGTCCTTCATAGTTTTAGTCCAGGTTTAGTTGATGAGGTCAACATTTAGTCATTACTTTTAGTCCTTATTTTAGTCAAATTGCAGTTACAAACATTTATTTTGGTAGCTATTTTATATGTAGTTTACATACACTAAGTAGACATCCAAAACGCCGCTTTTACTGCCACACTTAACACCGTGGCGGCGATGTAAAGTGCATTTGCAGCCTTTGACCGCTGAGTGGCGCTTTAACCACAAGTTATCAAACAAGCGCATCAAAGCACATTTTCGCAAATAGACATTAGTTTTCCCTCACTGATGTGTTACATTTGACTGCTTCAGTCCTCCCTATTCTACTTTGTATTGTTGTATCAATGTCTGACATTTGTAAGTAGTTTTGGATAAAAGCTCCATAGGAATTAGTTATTAATAAATGTAAATATAAAAACTTATTGATATTTGGATGGTGTTCAGTGAAGTTATGTTAACAAATAAAATGGAGTGGATGTTAAAAATATGAGAATATAAAAATTACAGATTAATTTAGCATGTTGCACGTTGCCACATAGTTTCAGTTTTGTTGACAGTGAGAGGTGGTACAAAATTTGATAAAGGCAGCCACTTTGAAATTCTTTATGCAGGAACACTGATCTCTCATATACGCATGCATTACCAGATCGTGTTATGATATGATTTGGTTCAGATTGCATCTGATTGTTGGACAATTTATACTGTGACCAGGATATATCATATCATCCAGCCCTACCCTCGTCTCCCCTGATGTACTCTGGCACTCCCTCATTTACATTTTGATAACCCATCTTGCTATATAAAGATAAGTCACTTTCAAGATTCGTGATAAACTCTATTTATACTATGGAATGGCAGTACTTACCACACATTTTACAAGATGTTGGTCAGAGTGGTATTGACAATCTGCAAATCATTCACCATTGTCCTCAGACATCTCTCCGTACACCATGTCTTCACTGGACGCAACAGTAGTTGTGTGGTGTCGTATCAACTAAAGACTTCAACACTGGACACGACCATTGAAAATCATTTTAAATGTGTGTCAGCACGTCATAAATAGAACACAACAGTTTACTGTCAGGGATTTGTGTTGTCATGCTTTCAGTCGAGACCGCATCACTAATTATAATGAGTTCTATTGACTGATAGATGGACGTTAAATTGTCCAAGAAATTATGATAAACGATAATATTGTCATTCTAAAATAAGTTTCGACTAATATAATAATAATGGCATAATGACACAGGTACACCTTTTCAGAGAGCAATAATCTTTTATTTTATCTTACATGTTACCTATACAAACATGTTGACTTTGTGTGACTTAAAATTAATTAATTTTGTATGTTATATTATGTTTATATGCCAGTTAGGGTTGCTCTTATTGACCGTTTATCCGTTAAACGAAAGTAAACATTTTGACCGATGAAGGGGCCGTTCACATATCGCGTCTTTTTTTTTGTACTCGAGTTCGTTATTTCATGCGTAGTATACAAGCTCATAATGGAAGAGACGCGCTTGCAACATGCACGCGGTGCGACAAGGTCGTTTTTTCCAGGCGCGTTAACATCTAGTTAAAAACATCTCAGCTTTTCAGAATGACGCAAGCGCACCAGGTCATGTTAAAAGGGTCATGCAATCAGCTTCCTTCAGGGTGAAAATATCCATTGTTTTTGAAAAATGGGTTCACCCAAACACTGCAGAGTTTCCTTGTAACCATACACTGTATAAAAACTGGTTTTAACAGATATCGCAGCTGATGGATGCTTAGCAACGACAGACGACTCAGCACAACTGCCCGAGCGCTTTGGAAAGGAGGAGAAAACGCACGGTGTGTGTGTGTGTGAACTCCCTTGGGTGAGTTGACACAAACAACCACAAGCCTACAGACATATTTAGCTGAGCAAGCCAAATTGAGCGAGCGAAAAGTAGGCCCATTTCAACAGACTTGCAAAATATGCTACACGGTATTAAAATAAAGCAGTAGTGCAAGTACAATGCTGTATAGCTTGTGACCCAAACATCCACAAACAAATGAAAGGCGCTTCCCAAAGCTGGCCACTCTAGCGAGACGTTATCTCTTTATTCCCGGGACATCTGTGCCATCGGAGTGGTGTTTTCTACTGCGGGCTGTCTACAGGCTGCGCTCCAGACTAACCCCACATCATGAAAGGTTACTTTTTTTAATAAAAATTGAAAAAATAAATTATCACGGACGAAAAAATTATCGAGCTAATTTTTTTGTGCAATTAATTGATTTATTGACTATTGCGTCAGGCCTAAATTTGTTGTAGACACAATGTTAGGATTTGTTAGCTGTTTTCCTTTATAAGTTAAAGGTGCTGTAGGGAACTTTTGTAAAAAAGTATTTTTTACATATTTGTTAAACCTGTCATTATGTCCTGACAGTAGAATATGAGACAGATAATCTGTGGAAAAAAAAAATCAAGCTCATCTGGCTCCTCCCAGTGTCCTATTGCCATTTGCAGAAATTCATCCACTCCCGGTAAAAAACAACCAATCAGAGCTGCGGTCCGTAACTTTGTTTGTGTTCAAAATGTAGGAAAATGAACATAATAAGCGAGTACACCATGAATCCATTTTCCAAACCGTGTTTTTAGCTTGTCCTGAATCACTAGGGTACACCTATAATAAGTGTTTATATCCTGACTATTTTAGATTGCTTCGGGGGTACCGCGGCGGAGTAACCCAGTACCTTTGTGATTCTTCATAGACATAAACAGAGAGAAGTAGTTCCGGCTACGATGTTCTTCCGCAAGATGCAGGCAGTTCTGTTTATTAACCGCTAGAGCGTCAAAAGTTCCCTACTGCAGCTTTAAATGGAAAACTGTAGACATTGTTCGATGCCAAATTTATATACATCGCCCAACCCTACTCCAAATATTTAGTGCTGTAGTGCTTTGTCAATTAATTTTTCAAATATCAATAAAGTAACAATATTTTGTATCAATAAAGTAAAAATATCTTGAGATAAAAATGCTTACTAGTCACCACTTAGTCATTTGAGTTTTTCATAGTTTTAGTCCAGGTTTAGTTGACGAAGTCAACTTTTTTTTGGTAGCTATTTTATATGTAGTTTATCAAGTGTATTTTGCACTTTTTGAACTAGTAGCTGCTATGAGTCTACATACACGATTCCTGCTAAACCAAACTACATCCTTGTAAACCACGACTGAATTTACACAAATATGATGCAGAGTTATGAACTAGTAGCTGTGAGTCTACATACACGAGTCCTGCTATACCAAACCATGTCCTTGTAAACCATGACTGAATTTACACAAATATGATGCAGAGTTATGAACTAGTAGCTGTGAGTCTACATACACGAGTCCTGCTATACCAAACCACGTCCTTGTAAACCATGACTGAATTTACACAAATATGACGCAGAGTTATGAACTAGTAGTAGCTTTGAGAAAACATACAAAATTCCTTTTGTAACAAATATAAGGTAATGCTAAATTTCCCTTTTAGAATTTAAAATGATTGATTTTAGTGTGTTTAAAATTATTTCTAATTTTAATATTATTTAAATTTATAGTGTATTTGGAGGAAAAATTTTTTGTCAGTTATGCCATTAGTTTTATACTGTGCACAACAAAAATAATAATCAGTTTGCATATTCAAAAACATGGTCTGTGAAGTGCACTCTTTTACATTTTTGGGTTGAAAGGGTGCTTTCTTTTTAGCAACAATAAATTTACAGTTTTTCCCCAAAATGACTTTAATTGGGACATACAGAACTCAACGTAGTTATTTTCAATACAAATGTGTGAGTGGCTCACAATATGATTAATACTAATTTAATTCTACCACATCAAACAAAATAATGTCTTCTTAATTAAGAAGCATTACACTATATTTGTGATCATTAAAACATGCATCTCATATTATCAGACTACAGTATGTATTCTGATTACCTTTGAATGTGAATGTGAAGGTCAGCTCCTCCGTAGTCGTAGGTTATCTCTTGGCCTTCAGAAATATGTTAAATTGCAAACAGAGGTTGGATTGCCATTCGTCTCTATTTTCAACATTTTCGCATTAGTCTACCCCGTGAATCATCATCATGTGATGCATTAATGCTGTTAAAAAAAAAACGGAAACATTTTTCTTTAAAAAGTTATATAACATTTACACACATCGTAGACTCTGGTCCTGGAGAGCAGCCCTGCAGAGTTCAGATCCAACCCTAACTAAAACTCACCTGCCTGTAGCTTTCTAAGGGTGTACTCACACTGCCAGCTTGAACCGTGCCCGAGTGCGTTTGACCACCAAAGCGCGGGTCGTTTGACTAGTGTGAGTGCTCCGAATCGTGCCCGGGCGCGGCTCGATTGGCCGGCCCTGGCCCGCTTGGAAGAGGTGGGCCAGGGCACGGTTCAGTTGGACTCGGGCGCGGTTCGCATGCAGTGTGAGCGCTAACCGTGCCGGGGCACGGAAAAGGACGCTTTGCATCACGGTTTTGCGACGCTCCAAAACCAACATGGCAGGGAAAGGGTCGCTTTGGTCTACGGCAGAGGTGCAAAACGCATAAAAAAACTAAAAACTGCAAAGTCCTTGCTGCACTTCAGCTGGTATCTTGCAAACATCCTCATACGAGCAGCACGATTACGTGAAAATGTTCGCGCCACTAAGGCGACACATCTGTTTCACAACAGGCTGTGGACCAAACAACACAAAATTATCCACAAAGAAAACAGAGCGATGCACTCCATTGTGTTCATAGAGCGCCGCTCTTCCTGTTTATCCCGAAACCGTCGCACCATAATGACGTAAGCGTGCTCCGGCACGAATGCTGAATCCCTGTATGTGAGTGCAGGCCAGAGGGGGAGTACTCGGGCCCGGTTCATGGCAACCGTGCCTAGTGTGAGTACACCCTAATAACCCTTCAGTCCTTGATTAGCTTGTTCAGGTGTTTGATTAGGGTTGAAGCTGAACCCTGCAAGGCTGCGGCTCTCCAGGACCGACGTTCACCATCCCTGATATAGACAATCAAGTGAATACGAAATTCAGCATGACAATAAACTGCAGCACAAATTTCAAAACTTAAATTATGTTTGCTTTGACCCATCTCTATGCTACACTAAACCTAAATCTGAAAAAAGGATACCTAAATATCACTTCAGATGCAACTTCAGGGCTCAACATTAAGCTTTGAAATGTGCTAAATCAGTCAAAAAGTTACTTGTCCTGGACATTTTTTGGGGGGGTTGTGATGTAAATGCTATTTATTCAGAAACAATTTTCTCATCAATGTTCAGGCCTTATATTAATCTGCATAACTGTACTTTCTGCCCACCTAAGTTGATTTCTAAGACACTTTTTATCTGCCACATGTATGTTCTTTTTGTTTTGAATATCTGTTGGTTCCTGTGTTTAATTTGGCCTATTTGTCTTTGTTTCCATTTTCACACCACACTGACATAATGCCTGGCAATTACACTTTTTACACAGACACTGCCAGCATGGTTATACTTCATTAATACATGAATCCTGCGGTTCACTCAAATTCACACATTTAATAGTCAGTTAGTAGGAAGAAGTAGTTTAGATCAGTAATGTTGTGAGATTATCAAGTTTGTATTAATCAAAAAGCATGTCTAATTAATTAAAATTATGAAACTTATAAAATTTCACGTCAGTTTGTTAAAAGTTTAACAACAATCATACGGACATTACTTTCTTCAGAATTTTCAATGTCATTTTCATTTCATCTTAGGCTACATATAACTGTTAATGCCCGATAAAGCAGCATTTCTGAGCTCCATAGAGTTAGAGAGAAAATTGTTTGACATGTAACGTAACTTGGATAGTTTTAGGGAAAATGTTTCTTTGATTAAAAAAAAGAATAAAAAAAACATGCTGGTGGAACGATATATTCCCACAAAAGACAGAAATCAGACTGAAATCATACAGTTCAGATAAATCAATGATGATTTAACTGAAGCAATGGAAAGAATCGCCTCAAAATGGTGACTCATTCATAAATTAGGCATCAATGTTTCAGATTCTAACACGTACTTGATGAAATGGTTGCTTTAATATGACCAAGAATACTGATTTCTACAGACAGACGTGTGGTCAGAACTGTGCTGTACATACAGAGCGCGCTGAGGAGAAGCGCTGGCCTGTAACGATCGATCTCCATCATTACACACCTCTTAATACAAAAGAAACATATATTTCCAAATAGGTTTAAATGGAGACAATACATTTAGGAAGTCTTCAATCGTGGTTGCTAAATACCTAAATTATTATTTGCTCATATGAGTTTCAACTGAGGTAAGTAATGCTGGAACTTTTTTATTCACTTTACAAAACTTAGTAGATTAATGTATTCAAAATGCAAAGACGATATTTACATAGACATATAAAATGATGTAAGACAACGTATATACATTTTAAGGTTTTTAAAATAAATATTTTTTTTCAAAGGCACAGATTACTTACTTGGTATGTCTCTGACGCAGTCTGAATGTCTTTGCGGAAAAAAATTATTGACATCCCAGAACAACCATCCTCCGCATTTTCATTGGTCCGTAGTGTTGTCAGTCACAATGAGGAAAAAAGCACCCAACCTGTAATCACTTTTTATTTATAGTTTTATCCTTTTTTCAAATTTGACTGTTTAATTTGAAAATATCTTGTGTAGGAGAAAATGGTCCAGTCCGACGCACGGCTTTTACAAAACTGACCAATTAAAAGAACCTCATGTAGGCTAAAGCAGACACACACTGTATTATGCAGGGAAATCTATAAGGTTATTAGATAATAATACATTTCTATTTTAAATATTGAGTCATCAAAATTTTGCTGCAAAAAATACATTTCAAAAAAATTTCCCGCGAACAGTTGTACAATTTCCCGCGAGATTGTATAGTTGTAAAATGGCACATCTTGGTTAAACGGGACATGCTTCAAATTCATACACATTGTGGAATATAAGGTCTTTTTTATTATTAAAGACGTAATAGGGAGCATTATTTTGAGTCCGAAAACAACATAATAGCTTCCAGAATTACGAGGACACCGAAATGTCTTTATAAACCAAATATCCTTGTAATGCTGGTGAGTAACCTGACATTTTGTCCTCATGAACCATATATTCAAGAACACACACACTCACTCACACACACATTTGTTTTTGTGTAAAGTGTGTTCATCCCATAGGTGTAATGGTTTTTATACTGTACACACTGTATA
>NW_020525501.1:35000-59539 GCF_003368295.1 Carassius auratus | reverse complement strand
CAGAGGTCCCTCATTTAAACAAGCCCCCGGGGTACAGCCATATGTGCTGTATACTACAACTGATCCCGTGTTCAGGGAAGGGGAAGAAATTGTGCGCTGAATGATTCCGGGAGGCGAGGGGAAAGGCTTACAATGACAATCACAATATCCATCCTGACTCGCATGGAAACAGCTGCTGAGAGAAGAATCTGCTCAGATAAGATTATCATCAAGACATTTTTAAAGAAAATAATGAATACTTGTATTCAAAGAAGGATGCATTAAATTGATCAAAAGTCTGGTTTAAATAAATGCTGTATTTTCAAACTTTCTATTAATCAAAGAATCCTGGGGAGAAATATGTATCAAAATTCAGCTCTACAATCATAATAAATTACACATTACTTATACACAAATACATAAAAATAAAACAATTTAAACTGTAATAATATTTCTCAATTTTAATTTTCCAAATTAACTTTTGAGCAATTAAATGCAGCTTTTACGGAGCATAATCTCTCAAAAACATTTTTAAAATTATTACCAACCCTAAATATTAAATACTTTTAGAAAGTTGTAGGTTGACATGCTATACTCCATATAGCATTATTCTAAGCTAGGGCTGCACCAATATTAAAAATCTAGCCAAAACAGCTGATTTTATATATCATAAATACATAATGAATACATTTGCAATGAAAGTCGAAACTTTTGAGACTGTGATTAAATAAGGTTTTTAGAGCTTAAGCTTTAGAGGAAGCCATCTAAATGTAAAAGGTAAAGATAATGCACAGTTAAATATGGAATATCAACCAATAAATCAAAAAGATCTTAATATTTGGCTCAAAACAGATACTGTGCATCCCTAAATAAAACATTATTTTGTTCATTCATACATGTTTTAATTAAGCTCTTATGTATACAACATTTATGTCATCACATTTATTAGCAGTACTTTTAAAAAGTAATGTGTCACATGGAACCTAAGACCTTTTAAACTACCTAGTAAAGGTAAAAATGTCCATACATCCATAAAATAAGCTAAAATATTACTGCTGTAAAAAAAAAATACTACAGTGATAACATGGCACTTTTATCAGTAGAATAGAGGGTAGATTTACACACCGGATAAAAGGCACTCTCAGGTCATTCATGGAGTGCAGGGCAGCAAACTCTCCTTGCAAGTCCCACCATTTACTAGCCATGGCCTGAAACTTCCGCACTTCGTTGGGGTCGAGAGTAGTCTGGGATACCGTGCTGACATTTCTACAGGTCAATCTGCGGGAGAAACTATTGTTCAAATCTTTTAACCATATGTCGTCATGATTCTATAGTCTAGTCAACAAAAACCCAGGAAACGAGTAGATCGCAACGCTGACCTATTAAGAGTAAAATCATGGATTTAATTGCATGCACTGTTGTTAAATCGATAAATCAGTCTCACCCTTCTGACAGCTGATTCTTCTGTCTGTGATGTAGACACACCGTCCAGCTGCACACAGACCGCACTGCGCTCACTCTCGAGGACGCGCTTCGGGTTAACGGGCATTTAAACTTAGATTCTGCTAACAGCCCGAAAGCTAATCGTACTAATTTCTTGGAGTACATAACTGCATTTTATTGCGTCGCATGTATCTTATATTATCACTGACTTCAGAGTTAACCCAATCCCAATGTGACCGTGGCGTGTTCACAGAACTTCTGTCCGAGCAGAAACTCGGTATTGAATCAAGCGTTCCTATCCAATATAACAGTGACAAATACATTTACTTTTTAATACTCTTTATCAACTAATTATCTTTTAAAACAATAATCTGAAAAAGGGGATTCAGTTTTAATACTATATAGACGCACGTTTTAAATTAAACCATAAATCTACATATACAACATAAAATGTGCTTGACTTCAAAACCACTTAATATTCCCTGCTCTCCATGCACCTCTCAAAGAAGAAAAATAAAGTGTCTTACTTCAAGTCTCACTTAAAGAGAGTTCATTTAAATTTCCCTCGTGTCACTTCAAACCTGTATGACTATTTCTACTGTGAAGAATAATTCCAGTTCAGACACTAGTTTTAGTTATTTGTTCACGAATCAGAGTGTCAAGTCCGAGTGAATCGATTCGGTAGCAACGGTTAACAGCTCATATTATCAATGAATAACTTAAACGTGAAATTTCATACATCAAGGTGTCAGTATAGTGATAAATAAAATAAAGTATAGTTATATAATGCACGAGATGACGCCTATTGTCTCCATTCACTTTTATTGAAAATAGTGGAAGGATATTTATCAAAATGGTAATTAAGTACAGACAACTATGAATGTAGTTTAATAAAAGCTAGAGCTATTATGAATATGCCCATAATTTACTTTTTCCATATACATTTGATCTTCATTCAGAAATTTTCAAGCAGCAGATTTAAAAATAAAAGAAGCAGGCCATGTTAGACAGAAAGAATCATGTTTTATTTGACAATTTACATGAAATGAGAATTTATTTCCTCTGGTGTTAAGTTTTAAAATGTTACAGTATCAAGCTTCTACTGACTACTTGAATGCTTAGTCTTGCATAATACAAGGCAAAAAAGAAACTATCATTCAAAATCTCCTGTTTTGAAGACGACACTTAAAAATGCCATATATTTACAAAAAGAGGGAGTGAGGGGTTTGGAGTGGAGTTCACCTACAACGTTGCCTCGATAATGAGACAAGCCTGTTAACTCGTGGAATTTTAAAAGTGGTGCTCAGATCAGAGGCAGAATGCCCCTCAACGCTTGCGGCGGCTGGGAGATGCTGACCTGCAAGAGAAATGTTGGACAGACTATTAGTGCAATCACTAGTAGAGATCTTCATCTAGAACTTCATACACACACCTTAAACTGCTGTTGGATCAACACTGAATGAGAAGAGGAGGAAATTATATCAATCTTCGTAGCAGTTAGGAAGCACAGTCCAACCATTTGTGCACAATTCAGCTATTACACTTTAAACATTATGTGACTGCGGATTTCAATTTAACACGTTAATTTAAAAACTACTTCAGGATCACTCGGATTGCAACAGTTGTGATTCTAAATACTATTGATCATTCACACACAAACAATTTAAACACTTCAACAATAAAAGAAGGAAGAAAATGGATACTACCTTGATCGCGACTTAGACTTGTGTTTGCGGCTTGCCTTCTTACCAGACTTGTGAGACCTTTCCGTTGACCTTGATCGACTACGTTTTGATTTTTTTGACTTTTTTTCTTTGCTAACCTCAGGGGAAGGGGACCTGCTCCTGCTGGACTCTGAATCAGAGTACTTCTTGCTAGCTTTGCTGGAGCCTTTTTTGCTAGATTTACTGTCTTGCCGGGAAAATCTCTCACTGTGAGAGTCTGTCCTCTCGCTCTCCTTTTTCCTCCTTGATTTGGCATTGTCTTCCTCATCCCTTACTAAACTGCCCTCACCCTCTTTCTCCTTGCCCTTCGGTTTGTCTTTCTTTTTATCTAAATCTTTCTCGTTCTTCTTTTTATCCTTTTCGTGGCTCCGACTCCTCTCTTTCCTCCTGTCTCTGTCCTTGCTGGAGGCCTTGTGTTTCCTCCTGCTGCGACTTCGGCTGCGCCTGTGGTCCCTGCTGCGCCGCCTCTCTCTACTGCGGCTGCGACTGGCCTTGGACCTGCTCCTGCGGCCCCTGCTGGACCTGCGCTGCCGCGAGTGGCTGCGCTTCCTGTGACGAGAGGATCGGTCGGTGCTTTGTGCGTGACTGCTCCGCCTCCGGTCTCTGCCCTTGTCGCGCTCCGACTGATGTCTGCGAGAGCTGCGACTTCGGCTGCGCCTGCGAGTCCCACGAGAGGCGGAGCTGCTGCGTCGCCTTTTCCTTCTGGGAGATGAGGAGCGGGAGGAGCTGCGAGAGGAGGCTGAGGAAGAGGAGGATGAAGAGTACCGGCTGCTGGAAGAACTGGAGCTGGAGGTGCGGCTATGGTGTTCACTTAGGGAGGGACTGGCACTTCCTCCGTTACGCCCCGTGTGCTCTTTGCTGGCCCGCTTGACCTCACTGACCTCAGGCTCACTACGTGACCTGCGTCGCTCTAAGGTAGGCTCCACCTCCCTTTCTCTAACTTCCTGTTTGTGTTTCAACTCTGTCTGCTCCTCCTCATAACCTGCCCTCTCTCTGTTCACTCTGTCCGATGCCAAATCTTCTGAAAACACAAATTTTACAAGACTTGTTTTCCTTTTTTCCAACTAATAACAATAAGATACAATATAGAAATTAAAAAGGAATATAAATGAAAAACATTTTTTAAACTTAATGGTCTATGGATCACATTTTTGGCAAATAGAAACCTAGCACACAAACTATATAAATGTATATAATATACAAAATTAAGGGCAAATATTTAATAAACTGAATCAATGAATAAGTTATATAAATAGATGATTAAAATTGATTTAAATTATAACATAGCTATGTATTTTTGTTAAGAATAGTTTCAGCTGTTCTGCTAATAAACTGACAGTATAAAAAAAAAAAAATATATATATATATATATATATATATATATTAAATGTATTAAAATAGTCATTTTCTCTAGATGCACCCACCTTTTACAGTCTGTACCTCCAGCGCCAGCCTCTCCTGCTGCTCCCTCTCTTTGCGACGGAAGGCGTCCTGTTTCTGGCGTATGCGGTGCAGCAGCTCCTCATCGTCTGTGTCTGAGGAGTCCGACCCTTTCGCACTTCGCTCCTCATCCTCACTCTCATCTGAGCCATACTCTCCCAGCCCTCCTGCGGCAACAAAGCCCCCTTCTTATAATAGACAGCTGGAGCATGGCACTCAGTCGCACGCTAACAGTCCCTCGTTCTCACCGACTTGACTACACAATTCTTTACTAAAGCCCACCTTAATAAATGAAGCATGCTTTTTTTTTATATAATCTGTGTTGCTGGAAGCTAACCATTGAGAAGATCTGCTGCTTGACTCTTGGGCTTGTAATAAAAGTTCACTAGAGAGCTGAAAATGCCCCATCCCCCCCTTTTTTATTCCCAACCCCCCCGTCGGGCCAAATGTAAAAACACTTACCGAGGCCGGTTAGAGAAGCCAGTGCATTTGACTGTGCCAGCTGTTTTGCAGGAGCTTTGATTCACATCAACAACAGGAACAACATGTTAAAACACATACAGCCACCACTTTCGCATAGGCAAGAGTCTCTAGAGATGAGGGTACACATATGCACTATTCACAAGAGCTGCCTTTGGCAAAATAAAATAAAAATAAAAAAAGATGGAGAGAAGAAAAAGGTTATCACACAAAGTCCGTCAAACACAGGCAAACAGTGGAGGAGGAAAGAACCAGTCTGTACTAATGCAGTGTCACTTTCCAAATGAGAAGCTGTCTGGCAAAAATAGAAGTGAGGAAGTCATTTTGTTTTACAGGAAATAAATCTAAGAACAGAATTGACTGGGAACCCCGTGAAAGATTCCATTTAACTGTGTCTGTGACCATTTTCACTCTCCCTCTGAGGTTTTCATCTTCTGTTGCATTAGCAGAGAATGGCCAATGAAGATTTGCACTTTTGCTTATCATAAAATATTACCATGATGCATCAGTCAGACAGAAAGGCTTCATATATATCAGTCAAAACATAGCCAAGACTAATATCTGTGGAAATGTGGCTCTTCCTCAGAATTAAACTGGAAGGCACAGTTGCACGGACAGAAGGGAACAGGAGCAGACCTTTAGTGGCTTTGTGATGAGTCTCTTTGGCCACTTGGAAGATTTCCTCATTTGTGACTTCGAGGAGGACTTCGGTAAGAAGAGTTTTAGTCATCAGCACCTGGTTGACGCAAATAGGAAATATTAAGGATCACAAGTCACCAGTGTGGACAGATGAATGCTAAGACAGAAGCGTTTGTGTGTACACACCAGCTGAAACTCTTTCTCCTCTTCTGTCATTTCGGGTTCACTTTGCTCTTCTTGAACAGGAGGAGAACTTCTACCACCAAACTCCAGCCTTCTCCCTGAAACGCCATCCTCCCTAGCACCACCTTCTTCACCATCCTCATCATCACTGTCCTAAATTAAAGAGGAGTAGGTGATTGGACCAGAGACCATACGCTAGTGGTTGACATAAGCGCCGAGAGGAATTATTAGTGTTAGTGTGCAAAAGCTAACAAGCAAAGTAACTAAACTTAAAAGACTCCCATGAAATCAATTGGAATTTCGTCCCTCAGAGTTTTAAGATCTTTAAAAACCATTTCTTAAAAAAAAGAAAAATCATACTAACTCAAACTTTTGAACCGTAGCATACAGAAGATTGCCTCGTCAAGACATTTCATGTGGTCTTTGAATTAAGATTATTATGATCATGTCAAACTTTTGTGCATGTCAGTGAACCCTGGGACAACAGTTGCCAAAGTAACCTCAGCAGATTCCTTCGCTGTAAACAGATTCTGAAAAAGATGCTTACAAATTTGCTCTTGCGTGGCAACCGAGGACCATCACCTTCCTCCTCTATAATATCGCTAGCCCTTTCATTATTTGCCATTTCAGCACGCTCTTTCTCCATTCTCTCCTTCTCCAACTTTTTCTGTTTCTCACGGTCCATCTTTTCAAGGCCTTCTCGAATCCATGCAGGCAAAGTCCTCCGTTTAACAGCATCTACACCAGGAACCAAGACAATGTCACAATGTGCATCTTTTAATAACAGCAGTTTTTCTTATGTATATACATTAAGCAATAATTATATGCACCAAGAGTAGGCGTCTCTGGTTTAATTTCCATCTGATTGGGGGATCTGGGCCGTTCTGGTCTGAAGCTAGGGAGCCGGTCTCTTCTGTTCTGCGGTCCTTCAGGCCAATAAGGTGCATGAAAGCCGGTGGATGGTGGTCCATACACTGTCCCTGTTGGTGCTGCTCCATGCTAAGAGGTAACAGAAATAAATGTGACTAAAACCGAAAGGTTTGGAGACAACATTTTAGAAATAACCTTTGATAAGTCAGACTTAGGCAAGCATACCTGATAGTCAAACTGATTGACGCCAACTGGGCCAATAGGGTAAGGCTCAGGCTGACCCCCAAACCCATGACTGTTTTGAGGAAAGCCTCCACGGTGCGGGTCTCCAGGAAATTCCAAACTATCTTGACTGTTACTGTCTTCTGATGCGTTGACTACATCCATCGGTCCTTGCCCAGGAGGAATCCATGCTTGTTCTGGAGGGGGAGGAGGCGGCGGCTGGCTATGCATCCCCCACTCTGTAAACAATCAGCAAACAAGGTCATAACTGAAACTTTAAAGATATCAACTGTGCACTAAATAAGTTGTCAGATACATTGGCCCTTCCCACTTTTTCATGCATCAAATGTCAAATGTCATGCAATGCACTTTTTATTTATTTTTTGCTGATGCATGCAAACGGCGATGCACCAAAATGACTGATTAAAATGACCAAATTAAAGTTTCCATTTAGCTTAAAATCAAAGAAAGTTTCCATTAACTGGGTAATTAAACTTGATATGCAGTTCAAGGTGTCACGTTCTCAGGTGATGAAATAAACCAGCTGTAGTTCTATGGTAACAAACCACTACTAAATATTTCAGCTAAAAAAAAAACATCACAACAGAGAAATTTAGCATTAAATCAACTTCTAACCAATGGATCCTCTGTAGTGAATGGGTGCCATCAGAATGAGAGTCTAAATAGCTTATAAAGCATCACAATAATCCATGAGTAATTCAATACACTTCCAGCCCTTCGATCCATTCTTCAGCTGTTTGCACTCTCCCTGCAGAGATCCATTGTTGATCAAATGATGCAATGCTAAATTTCTACAAACCTGTCCCGATGTGAAACCTCTAACAGACAAACTCATCTACATTTTAAATGACCTGAGAGTGAGTCAATTGTCAGCAATTTTTTATTTATGGGTGAACTATTTCTTTAAAGGATTAGTTCACTTCCAGAATAAAAAAAAATCCTGATGGTTTACTCACCCCCATGTCACCAAGATGTTTATGTCTTTCTGTCTTCAGTCGCAAAGAAACTGAAGTTTTTGAGGAAAAAATTCCAGGATTTTTCTCCATACAATGGACTTCAATGGGGACCAGCGAGTTGAAAGTCCAAATTTGCTGTTTCAATGCAGTTTTAAAGGGCTCTATACAATCCCAGCCAAGGAATAAGGGTTTATCTAGCAAAACGGTCATGCAACAATTCTGCTGCAGCCTTTCTGAAAAGGCCTACTTGTGCTTTCTAATGACTCTCTGCTTAATTATCTAATATTTTAAGTCACAATTTAACAGAAGTAGCGACAGATTATTTCTTCCATATTATGATGCATGTCTAAATTAAATGGATGCTAAAAAAAAAAGGGTGAGGTCGTGGTTTTCTCAAAAATATTTTGATTAGATTGGAGAAGGATCGCATATGACGCCACAGAGAAGTCTACCATTACAGCATAACATCAAGTTATTAGATCTATTCAAAATGCTCAGTCAAACTGATAAATTTTCCTTACCTGGTTGCCAACCTCTGCCGAAATTGTGATCACCGGGAAAGGCACCATGGTTATTATGGCCTGGAGGTTCCATGTGGTGTATTTCTTGGCCATTGGGTTGAATCCCTTGCTGGCTGGGAACCCCTCCGGTGGTTTCTTTCTGTGCAATCCATGCTTGTGCTAAAGCAGCCCAGTCCACTTGACCTGCAAAAAAAACAAAATCCACACAAAACTCAAACGCTGCACTAAACTGGGCTGTTTTCCGAAAGCATAATAAGGCTAAGCTGATAGTAGCTCTATTGGTGACACTAGTTCTACAATCAACTTAGGCTTACAATGCTTTTGGGAAACGAAGCCCTGAGCAGTTCAAACAACTAAACTACTACATGATTAGTATGTGTTAGCTCAATTAGATAAGAACATCGCTCTAACCTGGATCCTGCTGATGCTGAAATGACTGCATCCACTGCTGCTGTGAGCTCAGGGGCCACTGAGGCCAGGGCTGTCCTCCCTGGTCCCACATCTCTCTTTATGATTCCTGTGCCAGAAGCCTGAGGTGTAGGAAACTTGTATTTTATTTGCACATAATTAACAGCGTCTGTAAACAAAACATTCAGAATTTCAAACTGGATTTATTTATAAGAACATGGAAAACAAGCCCTGCTTTTTTCATTGTGGACGCCTAAATTTGTAACATTACCCGCACAGCTGCAGTTCCGGAGACACACAGCGGGTAAACACGAATCGCACTCAGACTGCTGCAAACCCAGTCTACGATAGGCCATGCATCCTTAAAATGCACGTTGAAGGATTTACGTCGTCTTTCTGTGCATACATTTACATGTATGCGTTTCACTGAATATAATTACGACATTAACTAAAATGACATAACGTCGTCGCAAAGCTAGCTGTGCGAGCATTAGGCCGCGCGTCCACAATATCGACACTTATTAAAAACTTTAATCCAGCGGTTATAATGCACAGGGTGTTGCAGCTCACCGACCGCAGCAGCTGATTCTAATGAGAAGTGCAGGACTATGAATTAGTTAGCTGAAGATTTCTAGACACGTTGCGATCTCTTACCTCTCCACTTCTCTGATTCTGACCAGTAAAATGGCGATGAAATGATGACCCGGAAACAATGCCAGCAACAGTGACCTCACCACACAGGCCCTCTAGTGGGTACTCGCGTCGCGACCAGCACGTGAAGATCATATTAATAATAATTATAAAAACACTTTCAATACACACTTTTAATTGTTGTTAAAACAAAAATAATAATAATCTGTAATCAAGATCTCACTCTAGAAACTAAAAAATCTGAAGAGTAGCCTAACCGAAATGGTCTGAACCTAGCAAGGAACCATCATTAATAGACAGCCCTTAAAAATGTAAAATTGTAATAGTAATTTTAATTCATAGTTGTTTTTGCATTTACAAAATATGCATGTTTTCAAGTCTGTGATAGGATGAATCTAACTCAAAGGTTCCTGTTTTGACTGCAAGGTCTCCCATTGTAAAATACTACTATTAGCCTATTTCAAGGCCCTTCAACTAGGTATTTAAGATGCTACTGTTAAATAATAACCATTGGAACCATTTCCAATGGAAATGTATTAGCATAGGCTAATTAATTCTAAGTATTCAAAATAATTGAATTCTATAATAACAGAATTTCAATAACTGAACATTTTATCACCAATTATGTGACATTTTTACTTCTTTTGTTCATGATTATGGAGTTGATTTATTTTTTATTAATAGCAATTTCTCAAATGGTTTTGACCTTAACATTATTAGAAAAAAAACAACAACAAAAAATTATAAAAATGTCCATGACTTTTTAAGATTTATAAAATAAATATAACAATTTGGCAGCCGTTGGGAGAACATATTAAAATAAGAAATACAATTTCAGCTAGCTTAACATCTGATTTAACCTAGTTATTTTAGTCTATTTCAAAGGTGTTTCTTTTTCTCGACCCTAAATGACAACCAGTTCTGAGTCTTTTTTTTTTTTTTTTAAATGACTGATAATGAACATTCGCTTAAAATAGTAATTAATAAGTAATATTAATACGTTAACATAGGTTAATACACACACACCCAAACACACACATGGTTTCATAATGATATTTCCCCCCATTTTAAATTCTTATTCTTCAATGAAAAGTTAGAATTTTGTGATTTTCTTTTAAATAAAAGATCAAAAGGATTAACAATGCAGATTTATTTTCACAGCCTTCTTTGATCAGATTTCTCAATACCAACAATTCTGACCACGTATATCTCACGAACAACCATCATCAAACAAAAAAAAAATTCATTCAGGTGGATCATTCAGATATAAACACACATAGTATTAAGCAGCAATGGTTACAAACTTTTGAATGGGGTTATTTTAATAATTTCAGCATTTTTTTTCATCCTGTGTAGTAAACATCTTTTATGTAAAATATCTTACTCAGGACAGTCCTAAATAAAAAATAACATGCATTTTGTATGATATATTTATATGAATTATTATGCAAATAGTTGTAGGTTCTATATTAATTAAAATAAATATGGAATAATAAATAAAAAAAGCCATACCACTGGACCATTTCAATTAATATGAACATCTTATCCCTCAATCATCCTTCGTAGAAGCCCATTATTAGACAGAAAGGTCTCAGGTGTGATCCCAATTTGTCATACTATCTTCGATAAAATAAAAACTATATAATTTTTTTTATTTACCTCTAAAAGTACCATCGTTTTATGTAAAATATATAACATTTGCTTTTTTTATCTACTGCAAATATATATATATATATATATATATATATATATATATATATATATATATATATATACATATATATATATATATATATATATATATATATATATATATATATATATATATATATATATATATATATATATAATTCCAGTAAGTTCAGACAGCCAGAACCTAAAAATTTTATGGCTTTGGTGACATCTGGAAACATGATATAAAAAATATAAAAAGCCACTATTTCTCATTTAATTATTTTTATTATAAAAAATTGTTTTTGAGTGTGAGTCACTGTATTTACTTTACAAAATTAAAAAGAAAATATAAGCTCATGCAGTGCTTTGTTTGTGGGTATGTGTGTGAGTGTTTGCCACATTGAGAATGTTGTATAGGCTCATCTCTCATTGTGTTGGATTTATTGATTATTATTGGACAAATAAAAAAAATACTCTGAATTTCCCATTCACTTCTTATGGGTGCCCACTTTTGTCTACAAAGTACAAATTATGGAGTTAAACCACTTTTTCAACTTTGTTGAATCAAGTTAATTTGTGTGTGTATGTGTGTGTGTGTGTGAGTTCAGATGGCAAACTTAGTAAAAGTAGCCAAGCCTTGCACCGCTCAGATTAAGCAAACTATAAAAAAAAGCAACAAAAAAAAAGCAAAATGATTTTGCCAACATTTGTCCTGAAGGATGCTTGAGGGTTTGAATTCTGAACCAGCTCCCATGGCAATGAACAAACAAGACATATATTTTTATAAAAATGTAATGTAATACTCTTTCCTTTTAGGTTCTCCAGTTACTTTTTTATTATTCTTAAATTAGTCTTAACTGTGTTGATATTTCATTGAGCAATTTAATAACACACTGCTATTGAAGCTTGTGTGGAATGAAGGAATTTTGAGGAGAAACAGAGTTGGATATACCAAACATTTCAGATATCTTCTCTGGCATCTTCAACACATAATAACTGATAAATGCAAACAGTATGCTGGTTCAAAACCAAGAAATGAGATGGCCATTACTTGAGTAGAGCTTTGATATCCTCATACCGATTCATATCATACACTTTCAGTGATGTCTGTCAGTAAAGACAGAATCACATTTGAAAGACTGACAGAACAGGTTATATGCTGTAGAGTAATTCACAAACACAGCTTGGTCAAAAAACATAACATGCATCATCTCTAACCACTTATTATGTCTGCCCTGAAGGCATGAAGAAAAGGAAAAAACCTCTGAATTTCTCTCTTTACATTCAACGGGTTCTTTCAAAAGCAAAAGCAGCTCCACCAGTCCCTCAGACCAGGTTTCTCTGTCAGTTCAGACTGAAGGAAACACATCCGATCATTAACTCACATTAAATCACTCGCATGTCCCTGAAAGACAGCCCTGCTTTAAAAATAGACACGCTTTGCAAAGATTGCACTCTAGTTTTTTCACTCTCGATTGTAACTGATAACCATCTAACAGCTTGATTCGGATGTCATGGATGAGGAGAGGAGGACGCAATTGTTTCAGACGTTTTCTTTCCTGATTCCACACCCACCTCTTCTTCACCAGTCAGCAGCATGGTGTAAAACAGCACGCATTTGCACCCATCACGCCGAATCTTCAGCCAAGGAGAGTGAAAATGGCATTTAGGGATTTATGGTGACAGGGGATACTAATGGCCCACAATATCTCCAGAAAGAGAAAGAGCCAGGGACCACAAAACATTTCAAACCTGTTCAGCTTTTCTGGTTAAGGGCGGGACAACTAATGTCCAGGGTAGCAGGTTTTAACTTAAATGTGTCATTTTCTAATATATTCTTTTAGGGTTACTCTGGAGGGGTTTGAGCAAAAGTGATAATTACCTCTTGGTTGCATGTAAAAAAAGCCCTCCCAATGTGGCTCTTGATTTCTTGCAAGACATCAAGTAACTGCTGTTGGTATCTGCCTTTTTTAACACTGGTGTGTTTTATTGTTGTTTTTGTTATTCTGTGTTTGATGTTTACTTAAATAGAAAATCTGTCAAATAAATTAAGTATATATATATATATATATATATATATATATATATAAAAACACTCAAAGATTAACTTCAACTAAATGTATTTAAATAATCCTTTTAAATGATTTATACTGGATTCGTTCACAAAATTCAAGCAAAAGAGCAGCTTGAGGAACCCTGAAGCCTTATACACCACACAAATCTATGGTGTTACAGTATCTGCCAGGTGAACAGAATAAATATTATATATTTTACATACAATTATGTAGTTCTAACCAGTATATACACATACTGTTCTCTTTATACTCCTGTATGAATTGAATACTTTACTAAAGGCATGCAAAACAATCTCAGAACTCATAAACTGTAGGCACTGGATGTAACAGTTGCATATTGTGCTGAGTTTTCCTTATAGTCTCTTTTGGCACAGTTCTCCTTCTCATATCATATATTCTATACATATTTATCCTACATTTCTCTTTGGCAATTTCTCCTGCAAAATGAACATCCCAAAAATAAATGTTAAGCTCAAATATTAGCTGTAAAACCTTAATAACTTCAATTCAGAAAACTATTTTACATCAATTATAATGGCTCCCAATTTTAATTCAGGTCACCTTGAGTAATGAATGAGCCATAAGACCAAGCCTTTAGTATATGGAATCCTTCATACATTAAAATACAGTAATATAGTCATGCAGTAAGCGCTCCTTGTTGTCTGAGCTGATATTGCCGGTTGCATTAATTTCGATCATCTTGCATTCACATGCTCGTCATAGCAGTTCTTCATAGAAAAGTAAATAAGCTTGAGAGTTCAGCACTCTGGACTCCGGTACAGTCTGTACACTGGTGTCGCTAACATACACCCATTGACCTTGTGGGGCTGAACTGGCCTCTCTGGAACCTAAAAAAACAAAGATGTTGGTATTCAGAGGAACGTCCACAAAAAAATCCAGATTGTGCTACTAGTCATCAGTTGTCATCATCAAACACAACTAAGCGGAAATTTATTTAAAAACAATAACAAGGGCTTTTGTACACGAAAAAATAAAGGCAATACCATATGTAAAAACATATAGAGTTGTGCCGATTCCAATTTATGTCTGTGTATTTAACAAAAAATAACTGATTTTCTTTTTTAATCACAATTTATATTAAACTTTTTTGTACACGCTGAAATTAAATGTATCCATCAAGTAACGTGTATTTAAAATAATTCTAATATTTCATTTTTTCTTACATTTTTAAGATATAAATAAAATGTAACCACAACTTCTAGTAAATCATAGATATAGGTGTGTATTGATAAAGAAATGCAAATAATCTAATAGAAACAGACAATCCTGAACACTGCAATCGCCTGCAAATCATATTTTAATGCAAACTTTTCATCGGGCACTGTGTTCCATAACTCTATTTTTGTTTGATTATTCGATTTGAGTATTTATAGCCTTTCAACATTACATTTGAAATCAATAATTTAGTTCTTAACTTCAAGACATCCAATTACCATATTTATCAATGATTAAAAGTTACAGAACACAGCTCTTAATTACAACAAACTTAATCATCACAATCATAAACCTATTCTAATAAAATGCCACCTTTAGCTTTGCCTTTATTAAAGATCTCCTGTAGAGTGATCTGCTTTTTTTTCTCCATTTCAAAGCTTTTCATGATAAATAAAAATGTCTTAAGATCAATATGTTCATGTGAGAATCAATCCTCCTCATACTACAGGAGCTTTTTACACATCCCTACTGATCTGACTAGAGCTTTTGTGGCATTCATTATAATCAAAAAATTCAGCTTCAATTTGTGCACCGTAACGGTTAACTACCAATCTGTACAATGGTTTCTCACAGCGTTCTGTGGGTTTTTTGCTCCGTTCCAAACACTGCTGAAAGGTTGGCTCTCTCCTTGAGTAGAGAGTGGAGAAGAATGCATCTATAGATCAACAACAAACAAATCCCGCTTGGCTTTTACTAAACAAGGCGCGTCTTCAAGGTTGCGGTCCAATGCCATGATGCAAACAACCCTTTGTTTACCCACAGATTTTTTCAGACCTTTCAGAACCAGCTGAATGAGCACATGAGAACTGTATTCTGTCTTGGCGGTTTTGTACCTGACTGGTTCCGGCGCACCTCAGGTTTACGCGGCGAGGTGCGGACCTTCACATAGGCTGCGTAGTGCCCAGCTCGCATTGATCCACTGTGTTCCACAATGCCATACAAGCTGTAAAGCACACGTTCTCCCGAACCGAGGTTCTGCCACACATATAAATACTGAATCAAGACTGTACACGGATTCATAAATCATTGGTCTTTACTGATATTTATAACTCCAACCACTACCTTACAAGCAGCAGAACAGAAAGGTGCCAGGTCTAGCACAAGAGGAAAATCCACATGTCGATTAACTTTCCTCAGATTCATCCCGGCCTGCAAAGGTAAAGAAAAGTCAATCACTGTGCCATCACACAACAAGACTATAACTTGATTATATGACCCCCCCCCCCCCACACCCTATTGCCGTATACTGAGGATTCAGACCTGGTGAAATCTTTTAAGGTGAAGAGTGACCACTGGAGGAAGTGCCGAGATAAGCATCTGTTTACGGGCACTGGTGTACACCTTCTCAGCCTTCTTATCTGAAGCATAGATAAATACGATGCAACATATGCAAATCAACATATGCTTATAAGCCATAAAATAAAATAAAATAGATTCTAGAATAAAGATCTGTTGAATATGTACGCGCATACCACTCCTCTTCATCGTTCTCTGCCTCCTTTCAGTGCAGTTTTCGCAAAGTAGTTTGTTGTTGCCCATCAGCAGCTCAATGGATGTGAATTGATGCAGACAGGACTGTACAGAACACTCTTTCGAGCTGGGGGTGTAACTGTGACAGAGAGCTTGGAAGGCTCCTTGATGGTGCTGACGGTCTCGCTCCCGGAATTCGGACGGTTCCGCTGGGCTGTGACTGAGAGATAGAGTGTCTGTGGAAGTGTGCACCAGGCCCAGCTTGGATACAGCGCTGACAAGCTGCTCTACAACGCCGCCCTGCTGAGGTCTAACGGAAGCTAAGGGAGTGGGACTCGGGTTCAGGTTAGGTTTTAGACTTGGATTGTGTGCTGTTGAGGCTGAAGTTGTGGTGGTTGAGACTTTATCTGATGTGCTACTATGACTGGACACAGATGGGATCCGAGGAGACCATTCGCTCTCTGAGGCTTCGCTGTCCGCATCGTTACTGCTGTCCTGCAGGTTGGAATCCTTCTCGCTGCAGTCTGATTGGCTGCCCATCGTATCCGCCTGGTAACTGGCCAGGCCACGCCCAGCCACACAGAGCTCCTCCTCATGTCTGCTAGAAACCGAATCTGCACCTCTTTCATCATGAGAAGTGGACGAATGGTGACCCTGCAGCTTCTGAGTGCATCAACACACAAACAAACATAACGTAATATTAACAATGAATCAAGGAAGAGGTCAGTAAGTTGCATACTTTTATTCTACAAGGATTTCTGAATGATCATGTAACACGGGAGACTTGAGTAATGGCTCCTGAAAAACCTGATTTCCACATTTTAAAACATTCCAATGGAAAACAGTTATTTTAAATTGTAAAAATATTCAAAAATATATTGTTGTTTGTACTCTGTATTTTAGATCAAATAAAAGGATCCTTGGTGAGCATAAGATATGTCTTTCAAAAACATAAAAAAAAAATTATTGAAAGAAAACTAGTGTATAAGAACTAATAATGGCTCCATCTACCTGTCCACTTAACCTTCGGCTGTTTCGATTGGCGTGTGAGTGGGCAGCAGATGAGTCATCATGGGAGGCCAGACCATCTTGCTCCCGCCCACTTTTTCCTAGTCTAGCAGGGTTTGTGGGCTTAGAGATCTGGGCAAAAAAAAAAAAAACAGACAAAACCTCAAAAGACATTACTTGATACAAGACAACTCAGCACATGGACAGAATATTACATGCAAAATAAAATAAAGCAACAGATGTTTTACAATTTGTGGAACAATAAATTAAGGCTGGTCTCACCCTTTCCTCTATGATGGGAAGGGAAATATCAATGAAAGCTTCTTTCACTGTGGAAATCTAGGAGTGAAGCATATAAGCATGTTACACATTACAATTAGCAGTCACTCTATTATTAAAATAAATATTCATAAACTTTAAAACCAATTTTATATTACATATATATATTTTACACATCACATTTTATGTAATATATTACAGTTTATGATACAGTAAATTAAAAAAAATATATTATGAATTAAATGAATACATTTAAAATATTGTAACATTCAAAATTCATAATTATTATAAAAATATAATAATAATAAAATAAAAAAAACAGTTTAAAAAAAATTGTCAAAATTATATAGTCTGGCTTTGTATGTGGACATTGTATATTACATATGAGAAATTCTTACATGTTCACACTCTTCACACATTATCGTACTGGTCAGCTCTCCAACAAAGATCCGATCGACAAAATTCATTTTCACTCCTTCCTTCCCATAAGCTGTAAGAACATGAAAACAAGCAAAAATTTTATATAAATTGTATAATTGTGTATATATATATAGCACAAAATAAAGTAAAAATAAAACCCCACATTTTTTAAACAATTATAGTCTTTATTAATTTTTTTATTTAAGCCTTTATTAATAACTCTGACAAAATTCACTTTAAATATTCACTTTCATTCTTGAAGATGACAGGAAAAAAATTGTCTCTTGATGAAAAACAAAGACTTAAAGGGTTAGTTCATTGAAAAATTAAAATTATGTAATTAATGACTCATGTCGTTCCAAACCCGTAGGACCTCCGTTCATCTTCGGAACACAGTTTAAGATATTTTAGATTTAGTCCGAGAGCTTTCAGCCCCTCCATTGAAAATGTTCAGAAAGGTAATAAAAACATCATCAAAGTAGTCCATGTGACATCAGAGGGTCAGTTAGAATTTGTTAAAGCATCAAAAATACATTTTGGTCCAAAAATAACAAAAAATTATGACTTTATTCAGCATTGTCTTCTCTTCCAGGTCTGTTTTGAGCGTGACTGCTGTGACTGTTGACGTACGACACTGCTGACGTGTTATATGTTATTGGACACACCAGAAAACACGTCAGCGGCAGACCGGGAAGAGAAGACAATGCTGAATAAAGTCTGCATTTTTGTAAATTTTGGACCAAAATGTATTTTCGATGCTTTAACAAATTCTAACTGAAAATTCGAACTGGTTTGGAATGACATGAGGGTGAGTCATTAATGACATAATTACAATTTTTCGGTGAACTAACTCTTTAAGATGAAAATGAACATGAAATTACCATTATATCCAGTATATGGCAGCAGAGGATCACTCATTAGCATTTCAACTCCCTAGCTTATCTCATGTCTTGCTTTTGGATTTATTATAAAATGACTATGAAGTATAGCAAGTGCAGGAAGTCAGGAAGTCTCATGTAATTTAAAAACATAAACAAGCCCAACAGCCTAGTAGGGTTATCTTTTTTTTTATTATTGAGATATATATATATATATATATATATATATGCGTGTGTGTGTGTGTGTTATATTAATATATAAAACACATTTAAACAACTCAGAACACACATGATAGATCCTTTTTGAAAATATATTTTCATAGAAATAGTGCCATAACGTTTAGAATAAATGCAAGCTGACACTAGATGGCAATATTGTTCTGAATGATGTGAAAAGCAGGTGGAAGCATAGATGGAGCACCCTTCACTTGTCGTTTGGTCTCCTCATCAGCTGTCTTCTCCGTGGGGTTGTTAAAGGCTTTGAGGATGCCTGCTTTAATGCGCTGTCAATGTAAACACAATGTGATGCCACTTTGTTAGATAATGAAGCTCAAACAGTTGCTGTCAAAAAAAAAGGCTTCCTTTATCGTGCTCAATATAACAGGGACCGCAGAATCTTCACCGTTCTTATCTTAAAATAATGAGAAGATAAGATTTGAATTGAATTATAAAGAAAAACTAAATGTCAATGTTTTTGTTATTTATGAAAAATTACTTATTTGACATTACCTATTTGACATCCATAAACAAATTAAATAAGTCACGACTGTTTTTCCACCTCAGACTTTAAAATCTTCACCCTTGAACGTGTTTTTTTTTTCCTCAGGTTTTTGTTTGCGGGTAAATAAACTATAGCAAACGCAAGGCCATGAACACGTGTACGTGCTGTAAAATAAATGTGTGCTTCACATATTTTCCACAACACATGCATTGTATATCCCATGTATGTGTGGGCATAAAGGCTTGTGAAAGCGAGTGTCCCTGTGGTCTTAATGAGAGGTGACACGGTCAGTGACTGTTGGTGAGAGAGCTGTTAGAAGACACAGTCACAGTAAAGCACCAATCAATAGATAATTGGCCGTGGTGGCGATGTCTGTGGGGCTCGACCGGTCTCCCCCATTGTCCCGTCCCCACGCTCAGGATGGGATATTTAGGTCAAAAGCCTGGTTAATCCCTCCCCATCAGCCACTCAACCCCCCAAACCCCCATCTGCATCGTATCCCGCTGCAACACACACTAGTTAATCACACAAACCCTAAAATAACTAGGCCACCAGACTACCTCAAGAAGCTGAGCTCACTTGAAGAAGTTGCGCGCCCCAATCTTATTCAACAGCTAATTGGTGATAATTCATTGATGTCAATTAGCATATTGTGAGCAGCGATTCTACTGGCTAATCAACATAAATATTGTTTTGTCAATGTCTGGTGTCTGGCTTAAGGGGTCTCAGCTCTGGGATAAAGTAACCGCAACTATTATTAAAGTTGAGAAGATAATCACTTTTGCTAAAAAATTTGCATGTATATTTCACTTTTGCATGTGTAGATCTCCGAATCAGTAAACAAATTCAAATATAAATAGTTATTTTTATGAGTTCATGTTTTTAAATATCTTAGGCTCTCCAAAGCTGCTTTTATTTAATAAAAAAAAACATACAACATTAACACTATGAATAGTATTCATCAAAAATATAATAAACACATTATGAATAGTATTACAATTTTGAATAGTGGTTTTCTAAGTTAATATATTTTAAAATGTAATGTATTACAGTGAATTAATTTTCACCAGTCATTACTCCACTCTTCAGTGATCTCTCAGAAATCCTTCTAAAATGCTGATTTGGTACTCAAATATTATTATCATGTGAAAATAGCTGTCATTTTTAATAATTTATTGCAGAAATTATGATTTTCCATTAGATTTTTTTTAATAGGCTTTCTATGAAAGATAAATCTTTACACATTATCAATATTTTTTCTGTCTGTATTGTTTTCATTTTTAAAAAAACATACTGAACCCAAACCTTTGAACAGTAGTGTATAAATATATTTTTTTATTTGTTGTGTCTTAAAAACTATGCGCATTTATCAAAGTACATGCCGTCTGTAAATTTACTGAAGTACACGATATTGAGGAACATTTAAACCATCTTGTTTCCTGTGTTCTCCCCCTCTGCCTCCCCTAAGTTTGGAGGAAGGGAGGGAGGTGGGGATGGTCCTCCATCACAAAGCTTCAACAAGCAGCTGACTGTTTCCCAGGATGCACAATGAGGCCAGTCGCGCCACTTGTAAGGTTCCTAAGTGGCACAACTGTCCACATTCACAAGTCTGAATGGGCCTGGCTGGCCCTGGGGCTCATCGCCCGATGCTGCACCCGCTTCCTTAGGCCAGTTAGGGCCACTGGTGGGGTTGCGTTGGTCTTGGCCCCTGGCACGTCTGCATTTAGAGAGCCACAAGCTGTATTATTCTATAAGAATCACCCTATCAGACTTCTTTGCATCTGCCCAAGAGAGGTCAATGTCCCACCGTCAGTTTGCAAATGCAGCCCCTTGTAGTGACTGGTATAGTTTATATACACATACTGAGGAGGACGAAGGGCGTAAGGCTGAGAACAAGACCCCCTGTAGACCTGGTATTACCAATTTCTGGCCACTCCAATGGAAACAGGACAAATGTAAACAGATAAACAGGGTGTGAACCTCTAGTACACTATACTTCAGGTGTAAATGCCTAAATTGAGCAATAATTTTATATATAGCCAAAAAAAAAAAAAAGAGATTAGATAAGATGCACATTACTGCCAGGTCTAGAAGGTGGTCTCACCTGACTATCTGCGAATGAATCACACGAGAGACAAATTCTCGATCCCAGATGAAAACAGGGCCAAAGGTACTCTTTAAAAATAAAAAATTACTATAAAAAATAAAATCACATCACACACTCACCTTGGTCTCCTCCACTCTCATGGAGTCCAAGAGGTAGTGCAGCAATTCCTGACTGTCCTGTTGCTGGTAACCCTTAAAGCGGGGGGCCCTAAACACACACACAAACACAGAATGAGAATTCCTGTGATACAAACACATTGGCACAAGTGTAAGTACATCCACAGGGACAAAAGGAGCCAAAGCCAAGCAAACACCAATAAGCCACACACAAAAAGCAATCAGCAGCAGATAGACGAGGAAAGATGAGAGAAGAATGGAAATAATCTTCTCTCAAGGCCTTTTCTCTGATGCTGCATGAGGTGACTCTCGCTGTCTCTCGGCAGGTTTCAGGATCTTAGAGCTAGCTATTATTTTTCACTGACAACTTTCATTCACTTCTCATTTCATCATTCAACCAGCTAAGGTCGGTCACACACACGCAGCCACATACACATTCATACACAAACAGATATATAAAGCAGTCTGACTTGGGGCTGGGCGATATGACGATATGTACTGGATGGACGAATTAAAATTCTATCATTTAATATCATGCTCTAATGTTTATTTTGTGGTGATGCAAAATGCACTGTTTACAGCAATACTTTTGCATCATTTGAATGTCGGCAGTCTTATATGCATTACATGGGGATGCAGACAGCATGCGTGCTCACGTCACGTTGCTGTGCGCATGGTCAAGAAAACTTTGTATTGCATGCTTTTTTAAGCACTGCAGTTTAAAAGTAAACAAACAACAGAGCTATAAGCACATGTTGTCTCTGTTTCTGTGTGAGAGGGGTGAGTAAGCCGCACATTTAAGTGAGTGATGTGACATTCAGCCAAGTATGGTGACCCATACTCAGAATTCGTGCTCTGCATTTAACCCATCCAAAGTGCACACACAGCAGTGAACACACACACACACACAATGTGAACACACACCCGGAGCAGTGGGCAGCCATTTATGCAACGGGGCCCAGGGAGAAGTTGGGGGTTCAGTGCCTTGCTCAAGGGCACCTCAGTCGTGGTATTGCCAGCCCGAGACTCAATCCCACAACCCTAGGGTTAGGAGTCAAACTCTCTAACCACTAGGCCACGACTTCCCCACATCAGCTGCTAATAGAGCTTGTGAGCATTTTTTATGCTTTATTGGCTTTGAACAATTGCATAAATACTTAATATGCATCCTATACTGGCTTTGCAAGTATCATCATAAACATAGTCATTTAGGTCTTAAGGGAACATAAACAGTTGCGAGAGAAAGTGCATGTGTAACTATATTGGATCCGGACTTCGGTCCTAAAGGGGAAGCTGTCCAATATTCGTCCTGTCTGACATTCATGTTAATCAAACAATAGGGGGGAAAAAAAATCTCTCACTGCTCTCGGCTAAATCATTTTTGTAACTAGAATAAGAAGAAAATAAATAAATAAATAAAGATAATGTGAATAAGTATGCCTATATATATATGGATAGATAAAATTAAGCCTGTAAGTATTCAATTCCCGTTATTATTTGAGTAATACTAGCATCATATCACTTACAAAGAACTGTAGAGGTATTTGTGACAACACGTCAAAATAAAAGTCCGGTACTATTTTTCAGTAGAATGTACATAGCCGGCTACTACTTCTATTACTACACAAATGAAACAAACATTATTTTTTAAGGATTAATCACACAACATTTCTTCCATGTTTTAATTTTAATAGTAACTCCCCTTTTTTGCCAAAAAGTTTTCTTAATCTTGAGTAATTAAAAGATGATAAACGAAATTAATGTTTTATGCCTTCATTGTGATAATATTATAGCCCCAGACAACAAAATTCCACAAATTGTCCAACAGCTTCCAATCCACTGTCCAGTCGAACATCAGAAATATAGGTGTCTGGTTTGACCAATCAATGTCTTTGGACTGCCATTCCAGAATTTTGGTCAAAAATTGTTTACATCACCTAAGAAATATTGCTAAATTGAGGATGATTTTAACGGACTCTGATCTTGAGATGGTAATTCATGCTTTTATTTCTTCACGTTTAGATTATTGTAACTCTCTTTTTACTTTTTTTAACAAATCTGCTCTAAATCGTCTCCAAATGGTACAAAATGCTGCTGCAAGGCTTTTAACAGGATCTGGCAGACAGGCTCACATCAACCCTATTTTGTCCTCCCTACACTGGCTACCTATCAAATTTCGCATTGATTTTAAAATATTAGTTTTAACTTTTAGAGCTTTAAATGGTCAGGCCTCACAATACATCACTGATTTCCTATGCACATACTCCCCAGGTCGTTCCCTTCGATCAGCAGGCCAAAGTCTTTTAATTGTCCCAAAGACTCATTATAAAACCCGGGGAGATCTGTCCTTTGCGGCTGTAGCGCCCAGACTGTGGAACGCCTTGCCTTTGTTCCTCCGTGTGGCTGATTCTGTTGAGTCCTTTAAAAGGCAACTCAAGACACTATTATTCAAAAAAGCTTTTAGTTGACTTTTTATTTGTTTTAATTTATTTGAATATTAATTGTGGTTGTACCTTGTAAAGCACTTTGTGATTGTATCTGTGAAAAGCGCTCTATAAATAAACTTTACTTACTTACTTCATTGTGATAACCATAAACACAGAATTTCTGAGGGGAAAAAATTCATAAGGCTACTTTAATAAAAAATGTAATTAATAAATTAAGTTGTTTATACATTCAAATTATTAGACATGCTAAAACACAGAATTAGGTAACAATAAAAAATATAAATTATATAGGGAGAAAAAATAAAAAAAATTCATAGGGCCCTAAACTTGTCATTTTTTATTAAACTTTTAATAAACTGATGTGAAAATGTATAAGTTTCATGATTTTGATTAGTTAGACATGCTTTTTAATTTATACAATTTAATTTAACTATTAAGAAGGAGATGAAAAAAAATAACTAAAAAAAAAAGCAATACAGAATCAAAACAGAAAAAATATATATTTTAAAAACAATTAAAATGAAACAAATTTTTGGAAAAAATAAAATGGATTTCATAGGGTCCTAACTAT